>NC_081413.1:530498588-530773588 GCF_030272615.1 Cryptomeria japonica
GTGATTTCATCATTCTTGTCAAATACTAAGACTTCAAGTTATTGTTTCTCTCTCTATAGATCTCTTGCTTTATCCTTAGCTGTCCTCAATGTATCAAGATTTTCAGTCATCTGTGTGCTGAAATGTTCATGTTCTCTTTTGATTGCTTTCAGTTGGTCAGCCAGTGCTTTGTTCTTTTCTTTCAATACTCCAATCATTTCTTCAGTTTCTTTAGATATACTATTCTCAGATGATGTCTCAATTTGTTCTACTAACTCTTGAGAGTCCTGAAAATCATCAAATAATCTTCTTCTCACTTTCAGAGATTTTTGCATTTGCCTTTGCATGTCTGCAATCACTTGATTAGCATGATCCAGCTCTTCTTGCAGATACACAATCCTCTGAGATTGTTTATAGCCTTCCATTGATAAGATCTTTCTCTTTAGGCAGTTAAACCCTTTTCCAAAATTCAAGCTCTGATACCAATTGTTAGGCCCAATTTGGAAAGCTAACGTATTGAGAGGGGAGGGGTGAATCAGTACTCCAAAACTTTTCTTCATTAATAACTTTACTATTATGCATAAACTGAATAGCATAGTAACATAATATAAAGATAAAACAAATAGATATCAATCATACATGATTCACTCCATAACACATATATTTTGGTTACGTAGAAACTCTTGGTTAGAGAGAAAAACTGCGGTGGGGATGGCACCCACAACTTCACTACTACAATAATAAAGAGTGCTCGGTTAGAGCTACATGTTTAGCTATTTCTGATAGCATACCCTGTTAGGAGTAACAAGATCTGTTAGATCTACCTTGCTAAAGGATTTTACAACACTTCATCTAAATGCTGCACCTAGTTAGAGGCTTTACAATTTATAGACTTGATTAGAGTCTTTTACCCTGTTAAAGGTTTCTCTTACAACTTCAAAATATTACAAATATCTGCAACTTTACATCTGGAATGTTATAGCAGATTCTATGTGCTCAGAATAGATTACCTTGCTTATAGCATACCTCGGTAACCCATATAGTAACTCGGTAAACCCTTCTGTTTACTCTGTTCTTTGAGTATTCTCTGAAAACCTTTTCGGTGACCTCTGTGTCTCTGTAATAGTCATAACACTTAGTGCTTTCACATGTCTTGCTTCTTATATCTTTGTATCATCCTTTATGTCATGCTACATGTATTTTCTGATCTCAATTCATGTTGTATAAATAGATCTCTTATGATGGTGATCCAATTCATTGCTTTGATCTTACAAACACGATTTATTTAATGAATAACCATACAAAATATTTCATTGGTTAGATGACCTTGAAATCATACACAATCTTTAAGTGCAATTTCCAATGTGATAATGGTTAGATGTGCCTCGATCTTGTAACATGTTTTCATATGCATGTCTAGGTTCAATGAATCTGGTAACACATTTCACTCAATGTATATCAACTCGGTGTGTCATCTTTATTTCTTGGTAGACATGTAAAGATACTCGGTAGACAACTCGGTGTATATTGCGTTCTGTGACTGCTTTCTTCTGTAACCGACTAGACTATTCATATCGACTGAATATTTTGGTAATAGTAACCAACTAGAGTATATAGTATAACTTTGACATAAAACTAATGGCAATCTGATAAGTAGTAATAGGCTCTTGTCTCCCGCTTTGATAATTCCAATGAGTGGATTATTGATAGTGGCTATTCTCACCATATGACTAGTGACCGGAGTAAGTTTCTATCTCTGGAAGAGTATGATGGTGGTGTTGTCCATTTTGGTAATGATGCACCATGTATGGTCAAAGGCAGAGGGTCTATCTCTCTGAATGGAAAGAGTAGTGCTGACAATGTGTATTGGGTAGAAGGTCTCAGACACAACCTTTTGAGTGTTGCCTAGCTGAATGATAGTGGACTCACTTTGGAATTTAAAAATGGAGTGTGCAAAATCAAAGGAAAGAATGGTGAACTGATGGCCACCGGTATACAAACCAAAGTTAACCTATTTCAGATGAATGCAAATATAAGTACATGTCTTATGGCTAAGTTTGATGATATATGGATATGGCATAGGAGACTCTACCATGTAAAATTTGATAACATTATGAAGGCTAGTAAGATCAAGGTAGTTAGAGGACTGCCAGTGCTGAGCAAATCAGAAAATCCTTTGTGCAGAGAGTGTCAACTGGGGAAAATGTCTTCCTCAACCATCAAAGGTAAATCTTTTATTGCAGACAATTTACTTTATCTTGTGCATACTAATTTGTGTGGTCCTATGAAAACTATGAGTGTGCAGGGAGATAGGTATTTTATGATTCTTACAGATGATTGCTCAAGAATGATGTGGGTCACATTCTTGAAGGACAAGTCTGAAGCCTTTGGAAAGTTCAAAGCTTTCAGAGCACTAGTAGAAAAGGAAAGCGATAGAAGAATCAAATGCCTTAGAACTAATCAAGAAGGGGAATTCACTTCTGGTGAATTCAATAAATATTGTGAAGAGAATGGCATCAAGAGGCAACTATCTGCCCCCTGAACTCCACAATAGAATGGCTTAGTAGAGAGGAACAACCGAACTGTGGTTGAAGCGACTAGAACTATGTTGATCCAAGAAAAGGTTGCTCACACCTCTTGAAGAGAAGCGATGAGCACTGGAGTCTACACAATGAACCGGGTACTCATCAAGAAAGGTAAGGATAAGACTCCTTGTGAGTACTAGACTAGTAAGACACCAGTGGTAAGCTACTTTAGAGTATTTGGTAGCATATGTTATATCAAGAGGAGTGAACATCAGAGAAATTTTGATGCAAAATGTGATGAGGGAATATTCTTAGGATATTCTACCAAGAGTAAAGCTCTCAAATGTTTCAACAATAGGACTCAGAGAATTGTTGAAAGCATCAATGTTAGAATTGATAAAAACCCTAAGAAACTTGAGGAAATCGACAGTGAGCAAGTAGGAGATGAATCGGTAGTAACCTTCTAGGAACCGGTTGCAAATCAGCCCAGTACCAGTAATTGTGCTCCTACACCGGTGGATGCTGATGCTGATGAAGATGAGGATGAAGAAGAAAAGCAAGAGGAATTTGTTAAGAATATACCTAGGTATGTCAAACTCAATCATGACCCAAAGCATATCATAGGAGACAAGGATGCATGAATTCTTACAAGAAGAAATGTCAGAGAAAACTCATGTATGATCTCTGAATTTGAACCTAAATCATTCAAAGAGGCACATGAAGATGAAGATTGAATCAAGGCAATGGAAGAGGAACTTGATCAGATAGAAAAGAATGGTACATGGTCTTTGGTACCCAAACTAGAGCATAAAAATGTCATTGGAACCAAATGGATCTTTAGAAATAAGCTAAATGAGGATGGCACAGTGGTAAGGAACAAAGCTAGACTAGTGTGTAAAGGATATGCCCAAGAAGAAGGAGAAGACTATGGAGAAACCTTTGGTCCAGTAGCAAGATTGGAAGGAATTCATATGTTTCTTGCATATGCAGCTTTTAAAGGATTCAAGGTATACCAAATGGATGTAAAATCTACATTCCTAAATGGAATACTTGAAGAGGAGGTGTATATAGAGCAACCAAATGGGTTTTCCCTATCAGAAGATAGTGACATGGTGTGTAGGCTACACAAAGCCTTATATGGACTAAAGCAAGCACCTAGAGCATGGTATGAACACTTGCACTCCCATTTTGTAAAGATTGGATTTGAAAGACCAAGTGAAGATAGCAATATCTACTTGAAATCAGAAGGAGATCAGATTTGATCTATGAAGTATTTGTTGATGACATAATCTTTGGTGGAGATGACAAGATGAGTCATGATTTTGCAGATGAGATGAAGAAGGAATTTGAGATGTCACTCATAGGGGAGATTAAGTTCTTCATTGGACTGTAGATTCAACAAATGAAAGATGGAATCTTTATTACTCAGTCCAAGTATGTCAAAGAGGTGTTGAAGACCTTTGGCATGGAAGATAGCAAATCGGTTGGTACACCAATGGTAACCAGTTGTAAACTATCAAAAGAGGATGACTCAGCATTGGTAAATGAGAAGGAATATTGATCAATGATTGGTAAGTTGCATTATGTAGTCCATAGAAAATTGGACATTGCACATATAGTGGGCATTACCACTTGGTTCCAGAAAAGCCCAAGAGAATCCCACTTGGTAGCAGTCAAGCCGATTCTTAGATATCTGAAGGGAACTATTGACTATGGATTATGGTATCCATACAATAATGATTTCAACCTGAGAGTGTTCACAGATGCTGATTGGGTTGGTAATGTGGATGATTAGAAGAGCATAACCAGTGGTGCATTCTTTCTTGGTGGTAGACTGGTCTCATGGATGAGTAAAAAATAGAGTTGTATCTCTTAGTCTATAGCAGAAGCAGAGTATGTTGCAGCTTTTATGAACTGCACCTAGACTATTTGGATGAAGCATGTATTGAATGGCTTCAAAGTTCCTGTATCTGAACTGATATGTATATTTTGTAACAATACAAGTGTAATTAACATATCCAAGAATTTGGTTTTACATGCTAGAACCAAGCACTTTGAACTCAAGTATCATTTCTTGAGGGAAAAGGTTCAGAACAAAGAGGTGGTATTGGAACATGTTTCCAGTAAGGAGCAGTTAGCAAACATATTCACCAAGCCTCTACCAAAGGCTACATTTACCTATTTGAGAGGTAAATTAGGGGTCCCACCCCTTCAAGAGGTAAACTAAAGGTTCGTGCTCCACATCAGTCAGGTCTTACACTGATAAATCTTTTCAGGATTGACGTGTTGAAGGATACTACTCCTCAAGGGGGGCAACATAGCGGAACAGGGAAGCTCGTGCCTCCACTTTGGCATTGTTGTCAAAGGGGGAGAAGATGTGAAGTGGAGAAGCTATCTGCAACAATAGGGAGAAGATGTGATGCAGAAAGAGAGATATCTTTGTATATTGCCATCAATGCCAAAGGCGAAGATTGTTGGCATATGTGCAGAGTATGATGACATGATGATATTGTATGTTGTCATTGATGTCAATATGCTGAGGTGTGAACTGGTATATGAAATTTTTTCTATCAAGGCTTAATATGGTATGACTACCGGTTGGTAGTCTCAGCTTCAGGGTTTCTGGTTGAAGTGTTCCAAGTCTGTGTGAGTCAACCGATGACATCGTGTGATAAGTTAGCATTGTAATGGAGATTAGATCATGTTGCCACGTCAACTTTGTGCGTGTGAAGGATATTGCATGAAGGAGATTGATCCTATCTACCTCGAGAATGTGCAAAGTCTCTGGAAATGGCAGAGAACACGTGATGGGTTATCGCCTCCAAGAAGCGATGAAGAATGAACGATGGAGAACATCTTGAGATCTTTTCAAGACCATTGTATTCAAATGCAAAGTGTTCAATGCTCAGGATTGAACCATCTAAATTTCTCAACCTAGATGTTTAGGGTTTAGGGTTTATGCTACCGACCTATCTGTTTCCTATAAGGTCGATTTTATGTTTCATGCTGAGGTTGTTGGCAAATGTTGTGTGTGTATCTAAGTGTGGAGATACGTGATTCTTGCTAGACCAGATAAGAGAATTGATGCTTGCAGAATGTGTGTGCAGAAGGAAGGAACTAAAGTGGATCTGCATTGGTATTGAGTGCTATTACCAGATCATTGTAATACCTATTGATCTCTAACCACTTCAACAGTTGGAAAATCCCTTAATAGGGTAGCTTTGACCAACTTGTTGTAAATCCTTTAACATGGTGACTCAAAGCCATTGAGTTCTTAAAATCCTCTAACAAAGTAACCTTTAATGGGGTTTAACCCTTAACCGGGTATTCTAGCCATCCCTTAACTGGGTGATCCCTAACAGGATCGGTTCCTAATAGAACCTGTTGTAATAGTCTTTAACCAGACTAGGCTCCTAACAGAGTAGACTTGTAAAGAGTTCAAGAATAGCTTGTGGGTGTTCATCCCCACCGTGGTTTTTCCTAGTTGGGTTTCCACGTGAAAAATATGTGTGTCATGTGTGATGCATTTTTCATTTGATGCTTTGTTATTTTCTGTCAAGTGGTGAATCATGTTGAACTAGCAAGTTATTATATTTATGATGGTAGATTACCCGTTTATGCATAAAGATATAGTGGAAATGAGGGTGTAGGTTGTGTGGAAAGCCAAGTGTAGCTGATTTATATCTTTCACAGTCTCATTATGTTTAACTAGTAGTAACTTGGTTTAGACCGGTGTTAGTGTTTGCCAGTCAAGTGCACCATTTATAATCAAACCGGTTCAGGAAAAGTTTTTGCGTCTGTACTGATTCACCCCCCCCTCTCAGTACCCATTTGGTACTTACTGTTCATCATTGTGTTATAAATTAATATCATTTATCTTTGTCAATATTATCATGGGCCTTATGTAGGGTGTGGTATACTCGAAACCAGATTGTGTCTTGTCTTAGATAGGGTATTGCATTCCCTGCAACAATACTGCATGATCGTCCTTTTATCATAACACTATCACTTTGGCAATGAAGATCTAAATGTTTGTTTGACTTGTTTGAATTTGCGAGTTTTATCTTTCTTTGATTTATATTTGATCATGTTCCTTTGCTACTTGATGATGTCACCGAGTGATTTAGGATGGCTAGAATGGCTCATGGTCCATCTTGTTTTTTCATTTTCTATTTGTGGAGTGTTTCATAAAATTTTGGGACAAACACACTCATGTCTTAGGATGGTTGAATCGTTCCTTGTCTACAATGTGTCTATTTTGCACAAAGGGACTGCATTATTGCCCCAGTCTTCAATGTCATGGTGCGCCACATCTATTTTTCCATATCAAATAAAGGTTCTCACCTACTATTTGCATTTGTGAAAAAAAGATTTCATCTCACTAATCATTCTTCACTTCTCATTTCCATTTCTTCTAGCTAACATTTCTTCTATTTTGTCCATCATTCTATCAATTCATCAAATCAATTGGGAATTTATTTATATGATATCAATAAACCCTATTAGTACAATCAATTAACATTCTTCACTTATGATTAACCATTCTTCCTTTCTTTCGAGAGATCATTCATTTCTTTCATACATAAACAATCTCTCAAGGGGGTATCCCACCTCTGTCTCTCGATCTACTAGGGCATGATATTTTTAATTATTCTTTGAAACAATGCTCAACATTGCATTGTCTCAAAGAGGGGAAAAATGTAGATACTCAAAATTGGTCATCACTCCTACGTCACTAACCTAATTTTTAACATGTCTTCTACTCTGCATTTGATCCTCATCATATGTTGACATTGTGTCATTCCTCTAGTTCCAGTTCATTTCAAATCCAACCCTAATCAGTCTTATTCATTCGCATTTGGTCCTAATTCATTAAGATTGGCATTTTATCATTTTAAAATCATTCGAATTTGTCTCATCTTGACAATTAGACTTAATTCCCTCTTTGTTGACAATGAATCAATCATTAATTATCAACCTCTTTATCAATGAATTTCAATCAATTCTTTGTGACAGTCTACCAACCTTTCATGGCACTTTAACAATCGATCTTATAAATAATTTGTCAAGTCATTGTCAATTAGTCTTATCAGTCTTATCATTCTTTTATCAAAGTCATTATCAATTTTGAGTTTTCTTCGATAATTAAATAAATTCAATTTATTTGGTTAGCTGATTCCTAAATATGAATAGTAAATTAATAAATTTAATTTATTAATTTATCATGTTTATATTCTCATATATAAATAATAAATTTTATTTATTTAATCATCCCTCTTTATCTTTTCAACCTGTTAATTTGGAAAACTATGAGGATAATCAATTTTGTTTATTTATTAAATCCTCATATTATCTTCCTCGATTTGATTCTAGATTTCTTTTCGGATTTCTTCTTCTTTTTTGTTGTCTTCTAATGGAAACTCTTCTATGTGTTTGATCCTAGCCATTGATTCTTCCTGTCTTCAAATTAATCTCGTTCATCAATTTAAAATCCTCTTTCCTATAAATTGAGCTCTTATTGCTTATTTTTGACAACCACATTTTGAATAATTATATGTTGTCAAATTAACTTCAAATCTTCGAATCTTCTCGCCCTTGCATTCAACTCATTTGCGATTTGGAGTTTGAGAGTCGCATGCCATTTGATTAGAGTAGAAAGAAGGAGCAACGAGGCCTTCATTGAATGGAGTAAAATTGGTTTGATTTTCTCTAATTTATTTTATTTCATTTGATGACTTTGTTGTGAATGTGCTTGACTTTACATGGTTTTGAGTATTTCTTGCTACAATCACCAACCCTCTTGAGAACTCCTATAGTTTTACCATTTCATCCACTCATCCCATTTCCACTCCTCTCCTAGACTTGGATCAACATGAATCACACAAGCCCATACTTATTGGGGATAAAAAATCAAGCTTTGAACAGAAAAATCTAAAAGTAAAAAATAAAGAAAACTCCTTTAGTCCAAATCAAAATCAAAAGCTATTGGAATCTGCAAAAATCAAAGTCAAGGATAAAATCCCATAAAGGAAAAAGAACAAGAATTGATCTCCCCTACTATCAAAATAAATGGGGGCAAAAGTTATAAAATTTCAAGTCAAAAAGAATACTTGTTGATCCTAACTCTCCATCATGTCATGCTTCTTTCACTTATTTTCATAATCATAAGCCTTCATTCCTCATCCACTTGTTCCACACATCCATCCTTTTTTGGTGATACATCACATTAGTGGACCTTTAATGGAACTTCCTTGAAGGACGTTTTTATCAGGGATGCCCAAACTTCTTTAGGTGACACGCATATATGCCTGCATAGTTCACACATTAATAATTTTACCTTAGTTCCTTCATCAAGGAAGACAATCAAGGGAGAAACACACCATTCAGTCAAGGAACGTCAAAGCTACAATGATAAGATAAATCCTTACACATTTGAGGTAGGCAACTTAGTACTAAGAGAATTCTAAAAATCAGCAAGACTAAGAAAAGAAAGAAAAGTTCAAACCAAATTGGCTTGGTCCTTATGTCATCATAACAGTTTATGGATTAGGTGCATATCAGCTCTCAACACCAGATGGATAAATCTTGGAGGATCCTATTAACAACATGCACCATCGTAGGTTTTACATATAGCTCTTCAGAATATCCTAATTCAAAAATATCAAAAATGCCAAAAAAATCATAAAAATAAAAAAATTGTTACTTGGTGAAAATTGGCAAATAGGTGCCTTGTGACACAAAAAAATTGAAAAATCGAAACAAAGTAAAGAGAAATAAATACGTCCAATGGTGAAAACCACTTTGGTGGTGCCTTGGGCAAGTACCATGGTGAAAACTGGGTTACTGACGCCATGTGTAGAGACATTGCTCCTCCCTCCTTCAAGATTCAATCTCATCCCCTCACTTTGCACACACTCACAACCTATCCATCCATAATAAATTGACCCATTCCCATCATGGATTGTTATTGATCTACCTAATATTGGTTAGCCATTCATAATAAACCTCCCCTTTTTCCCCCTTTCCTTCCATAATAAATCAAGTCCAATCTGTAACTAGGGAAAAATCCTAAATCTAGTGATGGAAGTGGTACCTTGAGCATCACATGTTTTGAAGAGTATCGTCTTTTTCATTCCTCCTTTTTGCACACAATCCACAATAAGAAGTCATTTGCATTGCCAATCTACAATAAATTTCTATTCTTCTTCACAATAAAGTATCAGTTTCATGGATTCAATCAGTTTCAGATGAGACACAAGTAACAATGGGCTTTCAACAAATCAAATCTTCTAGCAGACTTTGGCAGCAACATGGTTTTCAACATTATCTGTCCTTTATCAGGATGACAACATTGTGACCAAATCAAACATGTTAACATGTGTGGAAAGAAAGAAAAATGACTTGAAGATTTCATTGTGTTTTGGTGTCAACTCTTGGTTTTCTTTTGATTTTATCTTTTGGTGACATGTCTTTTAGCTTTTCTAGGATGTCTCTAACTAGAGATTATATCTCTAGGATGTCTTTGACTAGAAAGGTGAGGATGGGATATATTCACCTATTGTTTTGTTGTCTGTGGATTGTCTCTTAGTAATGCTATGACTTTTCCAAGGATACAAGGACACTATGAGTCTAGTGTGAACTGGGGCATTCCTTGTTTGTGAATGTCTGGTCTCCATGCAAATGGGTAAAATGACTTTCTGGGTCAAACCTATACCTTGATTGTCATAACCTATTTGCCATAATAAATCTCAATGATGATAAAGCACAAGAAGATCTTTCACTTTCATATCTTCTACCTCCCATCCCCCTTTCTTAATTAACCTCCATTGTCATTCCCTAAGTTCATGTAGCCCACTATCACATGATTGAGAATAATGACACACCAAAAATATTTGCATTTCATGTAGTTTGCACCTGCATCATCACATATTAAAATTATATATATACATATAGATATCGTAATCATGTCAAATCTTGCATATATAATTGGTTACTATCTGCACTCTCATATAAAACATAAAATGCCAAAATAATAACACATCATGCATCTCATCCTGTAAATAATCATATCATATCATTACCATATACTCATCTACATTTAGTACATATAAACATAGAAAAAGAACAAAAATATATTGCATTTCATTATGTACATATTTGCATCCATATCATAAGAATCATAAAATCATCATAAAACATATAGAAGCATCACATAGTACACATGCATATAGCCGTCGCAAGGAATGCATCATCTCATATATATATCAAAAAAAAAAGTGTCATGATACAATGATGTCAATATCATATATGGTTACAAAATCACCCAAAGGTGTCTACATCATAATACCAAAACTGAGCTCCTGAAGGACTAGCCCCTGGATCATCCCAGGTATCCCCTCTTACAAACCCTACAGCACCATCTTTTCACCAAACCAATTAATTGTCTTGTTTTTGCCCAAATCTCAGGCATATGCATAATGTTTCTTAATCACTTTACCTTGATTGTGGCATGGTCCTCAATAGTCAAATCTGTTTGTAACCTTTGTGTCACAAGGAATCTCTCCTGTAACTCTATCTAGGGCAAGTACTCCTGCATCCAAGCAAACCAATCATGTCAATCCTAGTGGTACTCATGTCCATCACATAGTGATACTTCTATCCTAGTGCTTATGTTTATCACATGGCATTGAATCCTAGCGTATATGTTCATCACATTGGACTTGATCCTATTTAGAGGCCCTGCTTGAGTGAATCCTCTTAGTAGCTTATCCAATTGGCAACACATATTTATCATAGAATTGTCAATTCTAGCCTTGTTTTCAGTTTGCCTTCCCTAGGGCATTTGTTTGAGTGAATCATGTTAGCAACTTATCCAATTGATAGCGTATGTTCATCACAGACTATCAATTTTGGCCTTTTAAGACATAGACATAATTTTGTTGATTTCTCTTGAGTCAGGCATTTTCCTGCTTGACCTTTTCACCCTATCTTGTCAATCCTTTCTAGCCTTTCTTTCTTATTGAGAGATTGTCTATGATTTTTTCAAACATTTTCATCTAATCTCTTGAGAGGGCATATCATTCCCATCAAAGGACAACTATGTATCAGTTTATCTTATCTTCTTTGAGCCAACATGACAAGCTGCATTGTCTCAAAGAGGGGTAAAATGTAGACACCTAAAAAATTTCTGTCTAATTAAATAAAAAATTGTTTATTTAATTAATTCATTAATCCTCTTGTAAGCCTTTCCTCATTTAAATAAATAATTTTATTTATTTAAATTGTCATTTTCCTAAATTAAATAAATATTTTATTTATTTAATTGATCCCACTTCCTCTGTTAGTTAAATAAATCTTTATTTATTTAATTAATTCATTAGCCTTTTCTACCCATGACACATGTCATTCATCTCTTAATTCTTTTCTTACCTACCCCCTTTACCATTTAATTATTTCCTCTAGTTATCTTTTAATCCTAGCTGAGCATTTATCTTTACACTTCTTAATCTTATACCTCCATTTCTTACAGTGTTCTCTATATAAGAGAATGCCCTCTTCATTATCAACCCTAATTGTCTAATCAATGCATCTAATCACCTAATGACTATGTCAATCAAGCCTTCTTGCGATCAAACTATCAACCACAATCTATTCTTTGTTGAGCTCTTGTGCACCCATAAAATCTAAAAGAAAATATATCAAACAAGATCAATGGATATAGGAAGAAATAGAGATTGAAACACTAGTAGACATGTGAATGGTATATTTGGTTTTTTTTGTTTGTTTGCATGGTCTTAGGTATCTTCATTTTTGTATGGTGGATTGTTTTCATTGTTAGGCTATGGTTTTGTGGTTTGATCTTTGTTAGTCTTTCAATATTGTTGTTTTCACTATCCATTTTCACTATATACACATTGCATCGCCTCTTTCATCCCTTGTTATTGGTATCTAGCTCTAGGATAACCCCACGCAATTCGATGTCATCTAGTCAAACCAATCCATTTTCTCCTTGAAATCCACCATCGCACGCCAATCCTATCCGTCTTCCTTAGCTATCCAAGGTCAAATGCTAATTGAATCATCCAACTACATCCTTGGTCTTGTTCCTAGCCTTGCTACAAGCCTTGATCATAGTCTTCTCATCATCATGAGTATGTATCCTTCCCAATCACCATTGTCAATCTCTCATCTCTTTTCCTCTTGACTAGGGGAACATCCTACCTATCCTTGGGTCTTCGTCCATCATTCATAGTTCTTGTTCATCTTGTAAATCGATGTCATTGTACATCATTAGGCATCCGTCAGTCATGTCCTTTGAGATCATATCCTATTAGCTGGTTCTTCAACAATCATCCTTGAGCATCTTGGTCATCATGATCCTATTAGATCCCTTTTGTTGATCATCATCAAATCTTTTTATCTTGGTGTTTTTTTGAGATGTATCCTTCTCACCAACACCCATCATTAGTTTATGCATGATGTATCCTTCCTCAAGTCAGACATCATCTGATCCTCATCCAATCAATCATCCTTTTGGCAAAAGATACTTGAGGCCCTCGTGTTGGCTTTGTTTCTTCTTTATCTTTGTTTCTTTTTTAAGCTCCTCAGGTCTTGTTTCCTCTTGGTCACCATGATCCTTTATATCATGGTACGATAGGAATAACATGGCTCAGGATGTGATCTTGTTGCTTTTGGTTTTACTTGGCATGTCTTTTGGATGTGTCCCTTGTTTTACTTATTGACATGTTTTTTATGATGATGTCTAACATAGAATAAAGTTCCCAATGGCCACTTCACTCTCTCTTAATCAAAGTTTAACCGTATGGTAAGATTGTGACAAGTTCAAATGGCTAACTCCAAGGTTCCTTCGTGCAACAAGCATGACTTAGTTGGCAGATGTGATTGGTGGTAATCCAAGGGGCCTTATGTTTGGATCATTCTTTCACTTCTTTGTTATGGATGGAACTCCATTATTGGATATAGTGATTTTTGGATGCTTGTGCTTCAAACAAACTAAAATGAACTAAAAATAAAAGGGAAAGGGTTTAGAAGGATCTAAATATACTCCTAAGGGCAGTGATATCAATAGATAGTGCTCTAGTGGATGAACTCAGAATAAACCAAGCTCTACTTAGCCAAGGTAAACTACAACTC
Source organism: Cryptomeria japonica (assembly GCF_030272615.1). Classification (NCBI taxonomy): domain Eukaryota; kingdom Viridiplantae; phylum Streptophyta; class Pinopsida; order Cupressales; family Cupressaceae; genus Cryptomeria; species Cryptomeria japonica. The sequence goes on from NC_081413.1 coordinate 530,512,247, forward strand.
TGCAATAACCAATCCAATCTTCTAAGAATGTTGAAGGATTTTGATATTGAGAAAGTACATTTGAATAGCCAACACGGTGCAATCCAAACAACAATTCACAATCGAACTTAGCACAAATTTAGGGGTTCAAACTAACTTTACACTGCAACTTACAATCAGAAAGACACAAAAAAGTATGAACCATAGGAATTGATCAAACACCATTAAATTCTCGATTGAAATCAAAGCACGATTCTACTTCTACTCTAAGTGAGGAAGGTGAAACCATACAATTTTTGAAAAATAACTTAAGTGGACACCATCAGAGAATAATGTTCCACTATTATTATCTCAAAAACTTATTGAAACAATTTCATACAAATTTCCCTCCTTTACAAATGAGGGGGGTCACCCCTTTATATAGGACTCTGACCATGATTACATGCAAAATCCTAATTACTAGAAGATTCCCCACTCACAATGCAAGAAGGTGGGAATCAACAATTAGTGTCCACTAAGCTCATATACAATAAATTCAAACAATCCCAAAATGGAATACATTCATGCATTAAATGCATCCCTATTACATCAAATTTGCCTAAAATACCATGAATATTCCTCATGAAAACATAAATACCCATCATTCTCCATGCGACGGCTACATGTGGCAAAAATCTGTCATAGAACCATTAATATGGCAGCTACATGCAAAAATGATTCTTCATGCATTCAACATGCATTGATTGGTCTACCACTTGGTCAAAATATTCTTGTAATAAGTGCACCACCATGAAGCCATAAATACACCATCATATCCTGGATGTGACGACTGCAAGCAAAAGGAATATGCCATTAATTCAATATGTGTTGACCTAGTTGCCACTTGGCGAGAAACCACTGGAGAGAGAAAACTTTAGGAGGGAGAATCTCCGACTCAAAGCATTTTCTTGAAGTTTTTTGAATTTTCCTTGCTTTGGAGGAGATTTTTAATGTTTTTCCACCATCTCCTATTTTTTAGAGATTTTCCACAAAATTAGGTTTTGGTCAAGGAGAGAGAAAATTCTCCTACGAATCCAAATTTGGAAATTTTTTGAAATTCAAACAAGATTTGGTGTCTAAAAATAGATTTTTGTAAAAAATTCTTGAGGGCAATTTATTGTTCTTCAATCCATCCTTAATCCTCAATTTTCCTTTTGCCTTAAAAAATTTCCTCTATTTTTCGACTTGGGTGTGGAATTCTCTTTGTATGGTGGAATTCCATCATTTCTTGGCTTCTTCCACATGTTATGAGCTTCCAATTGCCTTGGAGAGGGAAATATTAGATTTTCTCATTCTCCATGATGTGATGAATTTTCCACCCATCCTAATGTTAGGGCACTATTTCAACTTGAGCCTGGAATTCACAATTCCTTCAACTTTCCATGTTGACCTCCCTTTGGTGCCATGCAAATGTCTTGGGCAGATTTTTGAAGGTGTTGAGGAATTCCAAATTTTTTAAGTTTTTCGTGCATACCTCTATTTGGTGCCCTTCCTCCATGTTGGGCACAATTTTGCCTTGGCTAAGGAATTCGCATTTGTTCTTGTTTTTCCAAGAGCATGGGGTTTTAGTGCCCAACTCCTCTTATGGGCATTGTTTTGACATAGGGATGGATTGTTTACCTTTGCCATGGATTCCATGATGCATCACTTTTGGCACCCTTCCTAATGAATGAGCGTTATTCTTCATAGAAGGAGTAATTTCATGCCTTGTTCATTTTCCTTGAGGTCTTCAGTTTGGTTCCTTGACTAGCACTTGGAGTAGAATTTTGCCTAGGCTAAGAATTCACTGAATTTTATGAATTCCAAAGATACCCCATTTTGACGCCTTAGAATTTCTTGGGTGGATTTTTGACTTTGCCAAGGAGAAATAAATTTTTTCCATTGATCATCCACTTTGGCGCCCTTGGCCTAACATGGGAGCTAAACTTACACTTCCTTGGATTTTCTCACTTTTCCATCTCTCTATGAATACCTCATTTTGGTGCCCTACCTTGGCTTGGGGTGGATTTTTTCTATGAAGGAGGAATTCATGATTTTGGGAATTTTCCTTCATCCCTTTCATTTGGCATCTTGAATTTCACATGGGCTCTATTCTGACTTGGAGATGGAATTCCATCCATCTTGAATTTTCCATGACACCATGCTTTTGGTTTCACTCGGTCAATGAATTTCACTTGTTCCTTCCATTCTTGGCCAACTTTGATCTCGTTCGGATTGAAATGTTATTTCAGATTTTGAAGTGGATTTCTTAGACTTAGGTGATTTTCAAACTTTCTACTTCAGGGATGGATGCCAACACTTAGCCAGATTTTTCTCACTCTGTCTACTTTTTAAACCTTCTAGATTTAGAAATAGTCATGAATGTTCAATCCTCATTGCCTACTTGAATGGTCCTGACAAAAATAAACCTTCAAAAATAGAAACTTTTCAAAACATTGGTGTTAGACCCCAAAAGAGGTGGTCAAAATGACTTACTATAAACAAAAACTTACTAAAAATAGAAATTACTAAAAATAGTAAGTTTGATTTTTGGCCACATGAAGACATTCTGGGATACAATAAAATCCCTAAAAAATAGGGACTTTCTAAAAATAGAAAGTTACTCCAATTTCACTCAAATTTTACTGGGAGGTTCCTCGAAGGGTCCTGATTCCAATTCCATGCTCGTTTTTTTCCAAAACCCTAACAAAAACCCCTAAAGTCTAGGACTAAAGGCAAAAACCCTAAAATTGACAAAACGAGCCCTAGACTTAACCAAATTATCTCAAACAAAAAGTAGACTCAACCAATTCAACCCCCCAAACACCTGCAAAGAAGAGAGACATATGAGACCACTACGAAAAGACCCAAAAAACAAAGCCAAAAGATTGAAAGTGCCTAAAAAGTAGGGGGTCCCCATTTTATAAAGGGGCGATGTGTGAAAACGTCACAACTGATGAATACTAAGAAGGGGGGTGAATTAGTATACCAAAAATTACTGAACTCAAACACTTAAACAGTTTAGCAGTCAACCGGTAAAATAGATTTACTAACAAACCAATTAAAACAAATGCAAACCAAACAGCAAATAAGACATTCACCCATAAGAGCACAATCACCATAACACAAGAGGTTTTGACATGGAAACCCAAATGGAAAAAACCACGGTGAGCTGAGACTCACAAGTAACTATCTATAGAATAGAAACCGGACCACTTAAGGTTATACAATGTTCTTCACCAGAATAGATCTTGTTAGGAATCTCAATCTCTGTTAGGAGATAAGTCCGATTAAAGACTACCTTGTGAGAGGATTTCAGATCCATAGTTGTGAACCACCTTGTAAGAGGATTTCCAAAGGCTTTTCTGGGCCTACCCAGTTAAGGGTTTCAGACTTGTCGAAGATGTGAGCAATCAATAAGTGAGTGATCTAGCAAATAGCATAGTCTGCTTGGTTAGATCCATGATAGCTCATTGTTAATGCATTTCAGCATTACTTCAGTCTTTAGTATATTCACACTTTGTTACTTCACACATACTCGATCTTCTCTTCTAAGATTGCACATACAAAAACCTCATCAACCACCAAAAACCCTAACCTCTCTATCTAAAACCCTAGACATGATGTCCTTAAAAAGGAATATGATTTCATGTTAGTCCAATAGGATTACATTGCAAGTTCCTGGGTTCATTGCATCTAGACACATTTGGTAACACGACACAAAATCATTGCCAAAGTGTCGTGGATGGTAACTCATCATAAAAATACTAGTTGGTAACTCATCACAGAGTAATACTGGTTCATACTTTTTACTGATTACTGGTTATCAAAAATGAAGACTGGGAAAATGATAACTGCTGCTTAAGTTCCTTCATTCTGCTTGATATCCTTGAGTTGGTAACTCATCACAGTGTAATACTAGTGCATACTTTTTACCGATTACCGATTGTCAAAAATGAAGACTGGGAAAATGATAACTGTCGCTTAAGTTCCTTTGTTCCGCTTGAGATCCTTAAAATGCTTGAGGTCTTCATACTGCTTGAGATCAGTAAACACTTTCTGCAAAACACTGATAGCCTAAAGACTATAATACATAATACCAGTTGGAACAAATACCGGTTGAGCATAACTCATACATACAAAAAGTGATCTCAAAGCAAGTGTGTGTCCATCAATGACAATCACAACATCATCATCAAAAATACCAACAATCTCCCCCTTTGGCATTGATGGCAACACTTAGGAAAATTTTGACATCTAAGTGTTTTACAACAAAAATATGCCATAATCAAAATTACTCCCCCTAAGCATATACACTATCCTTTTTGTAGAAAATACAATGTATGCTACTCCCTTACAGAGATAAACATGAAAGTATACATAACATGCATCAAAATTTTAAATACAAAATACTACTCCCCCTTTGCCAACAATGACAAAGTACTGCAAAGTAACCTTTGTTCACATTATCATTAAAATAATAAGTGTTTATGACAATAAGGAGTGAAACTTATCAAAAACTGATTTAAAATCTTGCATAAAGGTCTTCATGGATACAGACCATGACTCAAGCAATGAGGTGGCAACCTCACTTTCCATTTGCATATGGGATACCTGTTCCTCCATGGCATCCAAGGTACTCATCTCTTGAGTGATCGTTAAGGCATCTAGATTGAGATAGCACTTTTGAAGTATTTACAGTCAAGGTAGTAGAACCAATTAAAGTTCCTACAAATCTCTGGTCTGGTTGCTATTCTCTAACTCTATTCTGGCAGTCTGGAGTTGAAACTGATGAACGGTTTACCCATATGTGGTGAAGGAATCATAGGGGGTATTGAAGGTGCTTATATATGCCTACAAGTCAAATCGCAACTTTTCCTTCTGTGCAAGCACATCATCACAAAATAGATGGGGTTGGCTTATCTTACTAAGTAGTAGATTCCCCTCATCTAGAGCATCTCGTATGTCTTTCTGTGCTTTTTGAAGTTCAAACTGAAGCTCGTTTAATTTCTTCACTAAGGTAGTGTTCAGTGCCTTTTGATGCTTCTTTTGTGCATTGGCTTCAGAAACATCTTCCAGGCATTGCACCTAGTCCTCTACAACTGTGCATAAAAGTTTTAGTTGGGCTAGAGAGGAATCGGTACTAGGGAGGTTGGTACCAGGAATCAAAATGGTAAGAGTTTCCACCGCAATTTGAATAACATCTTGGTCCTTCTTCCTCCTTAGTGCTTCCAATCGCTCTTGGGCAAGCTTAATGCTTTGCAGCAGCTCCAATTCATTTGTAGATTGGGGGTCAATGGGACTGGTGATGTCAGCTGGTTTAGCTTGACCACCAGTTGCCTTTGGGGTCTCCACTTGTGCGCTCTTTGCCGCTTCCTTTTTCTCTTTGGCTCTTTTCTTTTCCTCTTCTGCCTTCTTTTGCTCCTCTTCTTCTCTCTTTCTTTTCTCTTCTTCCTCATTTCTATCTTCTTCTTTCCGCTTCTCTTCTTCTTTCTCCTTCTCCTCTTCCTTTTTCTTTTTCTCTTCCTCCTATTTCCTTTTCTCTTCCTCTTTTCTCTTCTCCTCTTCTTGTTTCTTTTTCTCCTCTTCTTTTCTCTTCACTTCCTCTTGTTTCTTCTTCACCTCTTCTTTTCTCTTCTCTTCCTCTTTTCTCTTCTCCTCTTCCTATTTCTTCTTCTTCTCTTCTTCTGCCTGTTTCGTCTGCTCACCCTCTTGTTTCTCTTTCTCTTTCTCCACTTGCTCCTTGTCAGCCTTTTCTTTGTCTTGTTTCTCCTTGTCCAATCTCTCTTTATCAACTTTTTCCTTTGGTGCATCCTGAGTGACATTTTCACCATTCAAAGCATCAACGTCAATAGGGTCCTTTTGTTTAGTGACCAGTTCTCCTTCACTGTCGTATACCTCATCCAGTTTTCCAGTTTCCGGTTCTTGTTCAGCCTTCTTGTTGTCTTCTGACACTTGGTGCAATCTTAGAGCAGCTTTGGCATGAGAGTGGGTATCTTTTACCACTTCAGGGACTTTCCCTTCTAGTAGCAAGAGTCTCCTTCTTCTCATGAAGAAGAGGCCTTTGTATTTATCCATTACTTCATAAAGTTCTGAATTTGACACATCAAGAAAATATTATGCAAATATTTCCTCTCTTATTTCTTGTTCCTTTTCTATGGCAATGTGCCATTTGTTATCTAAATAATTGTATAAAGAATCTGGTGTCACAGATTTAATTTCTGATGGTGACCGGTCATTAATACATAAATATTGAATAATTTCTTGTTCGACTTCCTCTTTCTCATTGTCATTGAAATCATCAAAATAATCTACTAAATCACTCAGCATTTTTCTCCTAATATTCTTAATGGTCCTTTGACAATGTGTCAATGGTTTGTAAGAGGAAATGTCAATATTTACCAGTGCTGGTGATGCTGGTTCATTGCTAGTTGTCTTTGTCTTTTTCCTTGTTTACCTAGTCTTCTTAGGATGTTCTTCAGGTTCTATGTCCTTCGAGTTCGGTGTGTTGCCTTTGGTCTTCCACTTCCTCTCAAATACCTTGGCGGGTGCAACTTTCGGTTTCTTCTTTGTCCGTGACTGCTTGGTCACTTTAGGACTTGCTGAAGTAACTAGTGCCGATAAAAATGGCACTGCCTTTCCCTTCTTTACTGAAGGCTCTTCAACCGATGTTACCCTTTCCAGATAGGTGTCGGTTCTCTTCTTCTTAGGATCAAGAGGTGAGGCAAGAAGGGTAGAGGCATACCCATCTAGCATATCATACATTACCTCATATCCCATCGGTTCCACCTTTTCTTTTCTAGGCTCAACTGCTCCATTATTCACTCATCTACTCTGATGGTGAAGCAGATGTCCTCTTCATACTTCTTGACAATATCGCTAGATATCCTCATTCGCTGGCTCATCTTCTGCTTAAACTCATCAAAGTATTTGTTCAACACTTCAGGATAACTGATTCCTACCACTTGGAGGCTTTCTCTGATTTTCTTGGTAACTGGTTGGTCAATAGACCACTGAATATCACTAACTCCTAGGAAATAGCCTTGGAAGTAGAAAAACAATCCTACCAACAGTTCTCCAAATTTAAATCTTAAGGCATTGTCCTATTTAATAGATTTCAGGTTCACCAGAAGTTGTCTTTGCATACATGTGCATAAATCAAATGAGGCATCTTCCTTGATCATCTTGTAGGCAACATTTACCACTGCAGCAGAGATAGAGTTAATTCTAGTAGCATAGAACGTCTGATATCCTAACACCATACAAGCATACTTGACCAAAATGTCCATGATGGTATTGACAGTCATTCCCCGTTGGTCGCTCACAGAATCGGTGAGCTTGGTCATTTCGGTCTTGATGACTTTCCTTAGGGCTAGGACCTCACTAGTGTTATAGAAACCGGTGACGACATGAATAGCTTCAGGTATTATGTCATGTGTTCTCTCTAGATACATTTTATCACCATGAACTCTGCTCAGAATGATGTGAATGTGATCTTCTATAAATTCTTCAAGAAAATACACCACATTGTGAAGCTTCTTCTTTTCTAGGATGCTATATTCGTGTTTGATCTTCTTATCATCCCCGCAAAATAGACCTAGCTGGGAATGGATTACTAGTGATCCTAGGTCTTCTAGTTTACAATCAATATACCCTAAAATATCACCTTCTACTATAATTCCAGTGGGTATCTGGGATAGGGCATTGTATTTCACCTTCTGTTGGATAAAATCTACTGAATACATAGGTGCACTAGAACTGGAGTGCAATGCAAAAGCCATGATAAATGGATAAACAAGAATCTTTGATAAACACCTTTAGAAATTCATAATTTAGGGTTTGCAACTTTAGCTTCGCCACACACTAGTTCAATTGCTAGAATACCACTTTGTGTTCTTCACTTGATTGATTGATACTATCTCCTGATTCTTCTTCAAAGTTTTTGAAATATCTCTGAATTGCAAAACGAAATGCCCTTTGTCACTCTGCATTTGAAAACTTCTTCACTCACAAACTGATAAGTGAAAAAGATTTGAAAATCTCATTTAAACAAATTCTTCACCTACCACAATAAATGCTCCACCATTAGGGCGTAAACCCTAATTTTCCTTTTACTATTTCTGATCTTCTGTCGATTGACAAGTAACACATACCGGTTAGGTCTTTCACTGGTATAAACTGGGGGTTCGACATATTTTACCGATTTTCTCCCCCTAAGCTTTTCTGAAGCTTAGTTTGTCAGTTCAAAGATTTCCACACTAGGTGCAGAAACCAGTTCTTCTTGTGACACTTCTTCTGGTTTCTTTTTCTAGGTTTTCTTCATATCCGCTTGAACAGTTTCAACATCAATCTTTCCTTCTGGAGAAATTGGTATATCATCTGATATATTCTTTCTCATCCTGTAGATTCTGGTTGTATGACCCGATTTGTTGCAATGATAACAAACCATTCCAGGTGCTCTCCAAGGTCCATTATTCATGTTTCCATTCTTCCTTCTACATGTTGTAGCAGTGTGACCACTACCATGACAGATCAAACAGGTTGCTCTCCATCTAGTTGTTGCTTGATAGCCACCACTACTTGACTAATGATTATAGGTATTAAACTAGTTATTCTGATTCACAGAGGGTTCAGGAAAAATTCCTTGACTCCTTTGAGGATACCTTCTAGTGTTGTGCATGACACACCTGCATTCAAATGCTCTATGCCCAAACTTGTTGCATGCATAACAATTTCCATTGAATCTATTGGATCTAGGCTTATTGTTTAGAAAGTAAGGAAAGTTATTGTAAGCCTTATTTCTACATACATTAATAGTATGTCCTTCCTTGAGACAATTAAAGCACACAGGTTTGAACTTTTGCTTACCTTTATCCTTTGATGTTGGTTGCTTCTTTGATGCTACATCCTTTTCTCTAGAGGTCTCACCTTCCTCATACCCAGAGAAACCAAGTCCATTATTATTCTTTACTGGTTTAGCTGATTCAAGCTTTTGCTCTAACTTAGCAGCACTCTGATTGAATTTGGCAAGTATCTCCTTTGATTCAGTGAGTTCCTTGGTAATAGAAGCATTGGACTCCTTCAAGGTTGCATTCTTAGAAATAGCCATGTTTAGTTCACCTTGCATTTCTTCTTTTTCTGCTTTACTCTCTTGGAGATGAGCGGTAAGTGCACTGATTTCTTGCTTTAGCTTGGAGATCTCATGATCTTTGTCTTTTACCAGATCTTCAGCTTTCCTCTGGTTCTCAAGCTCTTGACACATTCTGGTAGTCAGTCCTTCTAGTTCCCTTATTAGGTTGGCATTAGACTCATTCAGTTTTTCAACTTCTTCAACTAGGGCTTCCATGTCCGCTTCATCAGAGGAACTATTTTTCAGTTAGCTCCATTAGTTTCTCAACATGATCTCTTCTTTTTGCCAGAGAGGCCTTATACTTGACTTTGAGTTCATCATAGGCTTTCTCAGTCTAAGTGAGTCGTTGAGTAAGTTCCCTCATAGTGTATTCCCCCATATCTCCTTCCAAGTGGTTAAACTTATAGAAAGGTTGGCTCTGATACCAATTGATGAATACTAAGAGGGTGGGTGAATTAGTATACCAAAAATTACTAAACTCAAACACTTAAACAGTTTAGTAGTCAACCGGTAAAATAGATTTACTAACAAAGTGGTTAAAACAAATGCAAACCAAACATCAAATAAGACATTCACCCACAAGAGCACAAACACCATAACACAAGAGGTTTTGACGTGGAAACCCAAATGGGAAAAACCACAGTGAGCTGAGACTCACAAATAACCATCTGCAGAATAGAAACCAAACCAATTAAGGTCATACAATATTCTTCACTAGAACAGATCCTATTAGTAATCTCAATCTCTGTTAGGAGATAAGTCCGATTAAAGACCACCTTGTGAGAGGATTTCAGATCCATAGTTGTGAACCACCTTGTTAGAGGATTTGCAAAGGCTTTTCTGGGACTACCCCGTTAAGGGTTTTAGACTTGTCGAAGATGTGAGTAATCAACAAGTGAGTGATCTAGCAAATAGCACAATCTGCTTGGTTAGATCCATGATAGCTCATTGTTAATGCATTTCAGCATTACTTCAGTCTTCAGTATATTCACACTCTGTTACTTCATACAGACTCGATCTTCTCTTCTAAGATTGCACATACAAAAACCTCATCAACCACCAAAAACCCTAACCTCTCTATATAAAACCCTAGACATGATATCCTTAAAAAGGAATCTGATTTCATGTCAGTCCAACAGGATTACATTGCAAGTTCCTAGGTTCATTGCATCTAGACACATTTGGTAACACGACACAAAATCACCTCCAAAGTGTTGGTGGATGGTAACTCATCACAAAAATACCTATTGGTAACTCATCATAGAGTAACACCGATTCATACATTTTACCAATTACTAGTTATCAAAAATGAAGACTGGGAAAATGATAACTGCTGCTTAAGTTCCTTCGTTCCGCTTGAGATCCTTGAACCGCTTGAGGTCTTCATACCGCTTTGGGTCTTCATACCACTTGAGATCAGTAAACACTTTCTACAAAACACCGATAGCCTAAAGACTATAATACATAATACTAGTTGGAACAAATAATTGTTGAGCATAACTCATACACACAAAAAGTGATCTCAAAGCAAGTGTGTGTCCATCAATGACAATCACAACATCATCATCAGAAAGGCCAACAACAACATCTAGCCCCCACTTGAATAAATGTTCTCGAACATTTACAAATACAATAGAATCTAGAAGTATTGAAAAACACTTCAGGGTGAGAACCCAAATTAAAGCATGTTCATCTGATTATCTATGTGCATATGCATTAATTCCATCTCACAAGACCATCTAGACTCCTAGAATTAGTCATGCTGGGATAAAAGGTATCTATACTTCAATAGTATCTAGGGCATTGCCTCCTTGGTAGTCAAGCATCTATAGCTCTGATGAGGTCGTCTCTGAAATTCCATGAATATTTTTCCACTATTAGTCAAGTGTCTATAGCCTCGATAGAGTTATATGTATATTCCCAAATCCAATAATTTGATAATTCCTTTCATCTTTCATCTTTTCTTTTCTTTTGATATTACTTTTTATTTTCTTCAATTCCTTTGGCTTGTAAGCAGTGAAGCCTACTATGAGTTTGGAAATTCTAGTGGCACTAAAGGAAGATGTAAATTTTTCACCAGCCTTAACTTCTCCCAAGAAATCTTAATGACTCAGAGAAATTGATAAGCATGAAAAGTATTACAATCTCAAGATTCAAGTGTTGAGGCATAACAAAAGTGGAATACAACCAGACTTGGGGAAAGGGGAACATCATAAGCCCAATCACAAATAGGAACTCTGAACAATTCAGACCACTTAAAACCCTAGACCTAAGCAAAACCACCTGAGGGGACAAGTTCAAGGGAAACCAGCACCAGGACTGAAAACCAAAAACCAAAACCAAAAAGGAAAACAAACAGGAAAGAAAAATAAGACAAAACAAACCAAAGCCAAAAAGGGGAAAGGGAAAAACCCACAACAAAACAAACCAAAACCACAAAAGGGAAACCTAGTCTAACAGGAACAAAAAAATTGAATGAACAATATTTACATGACCTAAATATATACAACTCTAACATGATTTCTTAGGATGTGCAGGAGCAACATGGCATTAATCATGGTTCAAAGCCTCATAAATTCAATTTTAAACTCAGAGAAATAATCTTTCACAATACAAATCTCAAACTCTAGTAAACCCTCAGGAAATATTAGCAATTGTGGCAACTCACCAGGACCATGATCAATCCAAGAACAAGTTCTTCTTCCCAAATTTCTGTAATCAAATTCATAACTTTCAAATTCAAGAGCAAGGAAAGAGATTGCCTGGTAGATTTCATGCATGGGCAAGAATTATTGTGTATCGTCTATTGCTTCATTAAGAGGTCAAATCTGGTGATGTATCATCCCACTTGCATTTGCAACATGCAACTCAAAATTCCAATCCTCATTGGGTACACAACGGTGAAAACCAAACTCAAATGGAAGCTTGCAAACATGAAGTATTTCAACCATCAAATCCTTTTGAATCTTTAGTAATGGGTCTAACCCCAACCCGAATTGCTCTTTGTTCTTTGCTTCCATCCTAGTGACCCATTGAACATCAAATATTCCTTCTTACCTTAGCTTTCCTATCATTTCTTCCATCTTGAGCATGCAAGAATAAACTTCTTCATCAAGGACTATTCCTTCTTGAAGTGTACTAGAAACACTTCCCTCTTCATGTTTTCCTCAGATGAATGAACTCAAAAAATCTCTCACATCATCTCCACTTTGAGTTGTCTTCCATTTTTGGTTCTTGATGATCTTTAATAACTTGCAATTTTGTATATTCATCCACTTTCATATGCTGGCAATCACCTTGGGTGGTTCTCCTTGCTTGGATGTATTCCATTGCTTCCTTGATCTTCACTCCAATGGCTTCTTCCTTTGGTGTGATGTAAGAAATGTTGTCCCCCACTTGAATGTTTGGATCATTGGGTTCAATTGTGCTATCCCCTTGCAAATAATGTCCATTACCACCAATTAATGTTGCAATGCTTTGTTCTTTTGACTCCCTTTGTTTGAGATGGACACTGTGGATTTTATTTGTAATGCATTCCTTTGTAGGCACTAATAATCTAGACTGATATCTAACCTAAAAGATAGACTCTCCACATATTGAACAAGTAAATTCTGAGTGGGGCACATGGTGAATGTGACACCAGCGGGGAAGCAATAGGCCTTCAAGTCATTCATTACCCAATTCTATTTGATTTTGAATTCTCAACTTGAATCTTGAGAAAAGATCATTTCCATAATCATCATTGGGCCTTATGCACAATTTTGGATTTGCAACATCCCAAAAGAAAATCCTCCCTTGTAGAACTAATTCTATCCTTGACAGGAATGCCAAGAAATTTATCTCATCTTGCTCGGTGGTTTCATGAATCGGGCACCTCTATTGTAAGGCAAAATTTGACAAATTCCTATGGTGCAGTTGTGCATTCAAATCTTCTTGAATCCGAGTGACGTTCACAAAGAGACTGCCCTAACAACAAGAAATATGAAACGGTTGCCCATCCATTGAGAAATCTTTTTTTGATTTTCTATTTTTTGATTTTTCTGGATTCTTTGAATTTCTCGCTTTTGTTGGATTTTCTGACATATAAGAGATGTAACATATCTCTGATTTGACACTTAAAAGCTCATATTGACTCCAGCCAACTTGATTTTTTTTTACTTGTGAATGATTTGATATCCAGGCTCTCCTTCTAGTGCCAATTTGTTGACTTTTTTTATGACGATGTCTAACATAGAATAAAATTCCTAATGGTCACTTCACTCTCTCTTGATCAAAGTTTAATCGTATGCTAAGATTGCGACAAGTTCAAATGGCTAACTCCAAGGTTCCTTCGTGCAATGGACATGACTCAGTAGCGGATGTGATTACTGGTAATCCAAGGGGCCTTACGTTTGGATCGTTCTTTGACTTCTTTGTTGTGGGTGGAACTCCATCATTGGATATAGCGATTTTGTGATGCTTTTGCTTTGAATGAACTAAAATGAACTAAAAATAAAGGGGAAAGGGTTTAGAAGGATCTAAATCTACTCCTCAGGGCACTGATATCAATAAATAGTGCTCTAGTGGATGAACTCCAAATAAACCAAGCTTTGCTTTGCCAAGATAAACTAAAATTCCATAAGAAATGGTGCAATCTTTTGAGGATGTTGAAGGATTTTCATATTGAGAAAGGGCATTTGAATACCCAACATGAGCAATCCAAATGACTATTTACAATCGAACTTAGCACAAATTTGGGGGTTTAGGCTAACTTTACATTACAACTTACAATCAATGAGATGCAAAAAGTATGAACCATAGGAATTCATCAAACACCATTACATTCTCCATTGAAATCAAATCACTATTATACTTCTACTCTAAGTAAGGAAGGTGAAACCATGCAAGTTTTGAAAAATAACTTAAGTGGACACCATCAGAGAACAATGTTTCACTATTATTATCTCAAAAACTTATCGCAACAATTTCATACAAAACTCCCTCCCTTACAAATGAGAGGGGTCACCCCTTTATATAGGCCTGAAACCATGATTATATGCAAAACCCTAATTACTAGAAGATTCCCCACTCAATATGCAACAAGGTGGGAATCAACAATTAGTGCCCACTAAGCTCATATACAATAAATTCAAACAATCCCAAAATGGCATCCATTTGTGCATTAAATGTACCCCCATTACATCAAATTTGCCCAAAATACCATGAATATTCCTCATGCAAACATAAATTCCCATCATTCTTGGTGTGATGGCTACATGTGACAAAATTCTATCATAGAATCATAAATATGGTGGCTACATGCAAAAAAGATTCTTCATGCATTCAACATGCATTAACTAGTCCACCACTTGGTCAAAATATTCTTGTAATAAGTGCACCACCATGAAGCCATAAATGCACCATAATCTCTTGGACGTGACGACCACATGCAAAAGGAATCTACCGTTAATTCAATATGCACTAACTTGGTTGCCACTTGGCAAGAAACCCCTGGAGAGAGAAAACTTCAAGACGGAGAATCTCAGACTCTGGAAGCATTTTCTTGAAATTTTTGAACTTTCCTTCCTCTAGAGGAGATTTTTAATGCTTTTCCACCATCTCCTATTTTCTAGGGATTTTCCACAAAATTAGGATTTTTCTAGAGGAGAGAGATAATTCTCCTATAAATCCAAATCTACTAAAATTTTGAAATTTGGATGAGATTTGGTGTCTATTTAAAAATAGATTTTTCTAAAAATTTCTTGAGGGAAACTTTTTGTTCTTCAATCCATCCTTAATCGTCAATTTTCCTTTTGCCTTGGAAAATTTCCTCAGTTTTTCAGGTTGGGTGTGGAATTCTCTTTGCATGGTGGAATTCTATCATTTCTTTGCTTCTTCCATGTGTTATGAGCTTCCAATTACCTTGAAGAGGGAAATCTTAGATTTTCTCATTCTCCATGATGTAATGAATTTGATACCCCTCCTAATGTCAGGGTGCTATTTCAACATTAGCTTGAAATTCACAATTCCTTCAACTTTCCATGTTGACCTTCCTTTGGCGCCATGCAAATGTCTTGGGCAGATTTTTGAAGGTGTTGAGGAATTCCACATTTTTAAGTCTTCCTTACATACCTCTATTTGGCACCCTTCCTCCATGTTGGGCAGAATTTTGCCTTGGCTAAGGAATTCACATTTGTTTTTGTTTTTCCAAGAGCATGGGGTTATAGCACCCAACTGCACTTATGGGTGATGTTTTGACTCAAGGAGGGATTCTTTACCTTGGCCATGGAATTCATGATGCATCACTTTTGGTGCCCTTCCCAATGCATGAGCGTTATTCTTCACAAAAGGAGGAATTTCATGCCTTGTTCATTTTCCTTGAGGTCTTTAGTTTGGTGCCTTAACTAGAACTTGGGGTGAAATTTTTCCTAGGCTGAGGATTCACTGAATTTTATCAATTCCAAAGATACCCCATTTTGGTGCCTTAGACTTCCCTGGGTGGAGGTTTCACTTTGCCAAGGAGAAATTAAATTTTTCCATGCATCGTCCACTTTGGCACCCTCAACCTGGTATGGGCATTAAACTTACACTACCTTGGCCTTTCTCACTTTTCCATCTCTCCATGAATACCTCATTTTGGCACCCTACCTTGGCTTGGGTAGATTTTTGCTATGAGGGAGGAATTCATGATTTTGGGAATTTTCCTTTATCCCTTGCATTTGGCACCCTGAATTTCACATGGGTGCCATTTTGACTTGGATATTGAATTCTATCCATCTTGAATTTTCCATGATTCCATGCTTTTGGCGCCCTACCTTGGGAAATAGGTGTGGCTTTTACTCAGTTAAGGAATTTTACCTATTCCTTTCATTCTTGGCCAACTTTGATCTCCTCCAGACTAAAATGTTATTTTAGGTTTTGAAGTAGATTTCTTAGACTTCGATGATTTTCAAACTTTCCACTTCAGAGATGGATGCCAACACTTAGCCAAATTTTTCTCACTCTATCTGCTTTTCAAACCTTCCAAATTTAGAAATAGTTGTAAATGTTCAATATTCATTGCTTGCTTGAATGGTCCTTTAAAAAACAAACCTTCAAAAATAGAAAATTTTCATAATGTTAGTGTTAGACCCCAAAATAGGACATCAGCGTGTTAGGAAAATGGCATCTCAACCTTGCATTTACATGAGGTTACTATTTATAGTAAGTTTTCATTTGCGCACAAAATGGTGCAAAATTCTCCCCAAAGCTTTTGGTTGGCTAGATGAGCATTCCAGTAAAGTTACATCGCAAGATCATAGTTAGTTTTGAAGATATTAAATTTTCCGTTTTGGAAGGGTCCAATGAAAGGTTTAAATCTAATCTTGAGTATTTTAGAGGCCTTGAAATGCCTTGAAAAGTAGGTATAAATAGTGTAGAAATTTATGAGGCAATAGAGAACTTTGTGAGCTCTCTGACACTTTGAACGGTTCGTCAATAGGACACACGGTTCTCAAGTTATGGCCTCCAGAAGTTTGTACTCCTGAAATAGGAAATATAAAATAGATCAGACACAAATGAACTGTAAAAAGAGAGGGACATGTAATAGGGCATCTAGAAGGGAGATAAGGTCAACTACACCTTATTGGGTGGTTTTAGCCTATGGTTTTATAATGTCATTTGACAGTTTCTTGTATTGTATCTCTTATATATGAGGTGTGTGAGATAGAGGTTGTGTGTAAGAGTCTTATGGCTATTGAGTTACCTCTGAATCTCTGATTAGTGGTATTCTTGTGAAGATATTTCTTTACAAGTATAATATAATCTATTTTTATTGTTGAATAATATATTGGTTTGTTTCTGGAGTATGGTGTTTTTATCCCGAAAGGGTTTTCCCCACGTAAATCACTTAATTATGGTTTGAATGTTATTATATCTATTTCTATTTTTTGTAACTGTTGTGATGATCTGTAAAAGTTTTTGCATTAATCTCCTCTCAAGGTTATTGTAGGAAGTTGTTCCAATACTCAACTTCCTTAAAAGTGGTACAGAGCTTGATCACCTTTGGTTTCAGTTGTGGGTTGTTGGGTTTTTTGAACTAATCCTGATTTGAGTGGGAGCTTTTGCAAAAGATGCTTTTTGATCTTGTTGCAGGAATTTTCAGATGGCAAGTTCGTCAAGGAAAATACAGGTGGAGAAATTTGATGGAACAAATTTTTAGGTGCAAAAGATGAAGATGGAATATCTGCTAATAGATCAAGATCTATGGGATGTTGTTGATGCGAATGTCCAAAGGCCCTCAGATCCTATTGCAGTGGCTCAATATGATGTTATGGACCAAAAATCCAAGGGTCTAATCAGACTGTGCCTAGTAGACTCTGTTCTGATCAATGTCCAGAAAGAAAACATTGCAAAGAAGCTATAGACTAATCTTGGTGAAATGTATTAAGAAAAATCTTTATTAAATAAAATTTTCTTGAGGAAAAATTGTATTCCTTGAAGATGGAAGAGGGTGGATGAGTTACAGACCACCTGGAAGCATTCAATATGTTGGTGTCTCAATTAGTATTTGTCGGTTTTAAGATGAACGAAGAGAAGAAATGCCAAATCTTTCTTTGTTCTTTTCCTTATTCGTGGGATTCTCTTGTTATGGCCATCGGTAGTACTTCTATTGTTTTGAAGTCTGAAGATGTGGTGGGTGCCCTACTTGGTGAAGAGATATGAAGGAAGGTATCCCACAGTTTGAAGGAAGCCCTTATCATTCGTGGAAGACTTAAGGAGAAAGGCAAGAAAAATGAGAAGCGTGATAAGTCCAAATCGAGAGGGAGATCGAAATCTCCTGGAAAGTCCAAAGTCATTTGTTGGAATTGCGGTAAACCAAGCCTCATCTATAAGGACTGTAAAGAACAAAAGAAGAAGAAAAAGAAGAAGATTGATTTTGATTTTGAGTCTGAGATGGAAGATAGTGATGCATTAATTGCAGCTTTGGGAACTCATGCAGGTAATTATTCTTGGTTAATTGACTCAGGTGCATCTTTTCATATGATTGCCAATAGAGATAGGTTTTCTGAATATGAAGAATTTAATGGAGGTAAGGTGTACTTGGATGATGATTCACATTTAGACATTGTTCAAGGTAAAGCTAGAATCAAGTTTTCTGATGGTAGAATAAAAAGGATTAATGGTGTGCTGCATATCCCTGATTTAAAATGAAATCTGTTACTTGTGAGCAAATAGATAGATGCAGGTGTGCAGGTAGTATTTTCTGAAGTAGGATGTAAGATGATTAAGGGTGCTATGGTAATTGCTAGAGGTGTCAAGTTTGGCACTTTGTATAAGCTAGACACATACACTGTTGAGTGTAATAGCACTTTTGTAAAAAGTAAATATGTGGAAGATTTGAGGGTTTCACCTTCAACAGATGGAAATGGCTTTTTGGTACCTAAAGGTGCTTTTTCTCCTAAAGAAAATTTACCTATAGAGAAGACTATGTTATGGCACTAGAGGCTTGGCCACATTGGAGAAAAGGGTCTAAGGACCTTGAAAAATAAAAACCTTGTTGAAGGTTTGAATGATTGTAATCTTGACTTTGATTTCTATGAGCATTGCATTTATGAAAAACAAAACCACATTAAGTTTTACTCAAGTTCTCATAAAACTTGTGGTGTTTTGGATCTTATTCATTCTGATGTGTTTGGTCCTATAGATGTTCCTTTGATTGAAAAATCCACATATTATGTTTCATTTATTGACAATTTTAGTAGAAGGATATGTTGGCATATGATGAATCGGTGACAAAGTATGTTGTCATTGATGTCAATATGTGTTCAAGCAGGTACACCAATATGAAGCTTGGAAGCAGTACAGGTCAACCGATACGAAGAGATGCAGTGAACCTGTATCAAGGTTTCACTAAGTGTGACTACCGGTTGGTAGTCTCAGCTTTAGGGTTTATGATTTGGCAATCTATCTTGTGCGGTGCAATCAATGATATTTTGTGATGAGTTAGCTAAGAAATAAGGATGAGATCGAGATCCCACATTAGTTTTGTGCACGTGAAGGATTTCCTTGAGGATCTTGCATGTGAAGATCGATTACGTTAAATGTCTACCTCGAGAATGAACATTCTTCTTAGTGGTATGAGAAGAAAGCATGATGGGTTACTGATTTCTATGTGTGGTGAAGAATGGACGATGCAAAATGACTTGTGATCTATTTGAGATTGTTTCATTCTATGAAAAAAATTTGGACGGTCAAGTTTGGACCACTTGTAAGTGTAAACCTAAGATGCTTAGGGTTTAGGGTTTGTGTTACCAACGTAATTCTTGTCTATAAGGTTGATGAGTTTTGATATTGTTGTTATTAGCAAAAGTTGTGTATGTATCCGAGTGGTGAGATACTTGCCAGACTAGTGAGTGAAAACTACAGAGTGTGATTGTAGAGTAGAGGAACTGAAAAGGATTTGCCTTAGCATATAGTGTTGTTATCAGATCAGAGTTTTACCTGTTGTCTTCTAACCATTTCAATAGAAGGAAAATCCCTTTGCCAGGTAGCTTTAATAGGTTTACTATAAATCCTCTAACCAGGTGACTCAAGTTCATTGAGTTCTTTAAATCCTCTAGCAAGGTAATCTTTAACAGGGTTTCAATCTTTAACAGGGTATATACCCATCCCTTAACCAGGTGATTTTTAACAAGATCAGTTCCTAGCAGAACCTTATTGTAAAGTCTTTAACCAGACTAGGCTCCTAACAGAGAAAGCTTCAAAAGAGTTCAAAACAATCTTGTGGGTATTCATCCCCACTATGGTTTTTCCCATTTGGGTTTCCACATGAAAAATCTGTGTGTCATGAGTTGTGCATTTTTCATGTGATGATTAAGCATTCTTTGTTTGAGTAATTATGCATGTAGAGCTAATGGTTATGGTATTGCTGATACACCACATGCATATGTTTATGGGTGAAGTAGTTATCAAGTATTGAATTAATTTTAAGTGTTCAGTTTTATCGGTTTATCTTGTCTGAAGTCTTATTGTGTTTAACTAGTATTGTCATGGTTAAGTTCAGTAATGAAGGCAACCGACTAGCATTGTTTTAACTTGATAAGTTGTAGAGAAGTTTTTGTATGTACTGATTCACCCCCCCTCTCAGTACCAGTTAGGGTATTTATTGTTCATCATTATTCATCAGGATATGGATATATTTTCTAAAGAGTAAATCTGAATTTTTCAGTTGATTTAAAGAATTTAAAGAAATGGTTGAGTTAGAGACTAGAACAAAAATTAAAAGTTTGAGGACTGATAATGGCGATGATTTTTTCTATAATAATTTAGATAGATTTTGTAAAGACTGTGTCATTAACAAATAGAAGACAACTCCGTATTCTCCACAATAGAATGGAGTTGCAGAATGAATGAACAAGACACTGATGGAGAAGGCTAGGAGTATGTTGAGTGGTGGTGGTCTAGAACAATTTTTTTGGGTTATAGGTCTCCTACATCAGTCCTTGTTGATAAAATGCCTATGGAAGCATGGTCAGGTCACAAGCCTTCATTGAGACATCTTACATTTTTTGGTCACAAGGCATATGCACATGTGCCAAAGGAGAAGCATATAAAGTTGGAGAACAAGGTTGTGAAATGAAGTTTCACTGGGTAAAGTTATGTTGTGAAAGGTTACAAGCTTTGGGACCTTGTTGCACAAAAGGTAACTCATAGTAGAAGTGTTATTTTTAGAGAAATTAAGTCTCCTTTTGTTACATTGCAACCAACATAGACTAAAAAGGAAGATGTGATTCAATGCCCTTTTACACCTAAAAGAGTTGAATCAAGACCCATATATAGGCAAGAAGTTGAGGAGAGATCATCTAGCTCTGAATCTTTAGAAGAGGAGGAAGAACCTCCAACTCAGCTTGTTCGAAGGTCTACAAGATAGAGACAACCACCTGAAAGGTATTCACTTGATGATTGGAGATGTATTTTTCCTTTGAATACTAATGTGGATGAATCAAAATTTGTAGAAGAGGAATTAGGTATGAATGATGCAGAATCTTGGAAGATTGCTATGGAAGAAGAAATGGAAGCTTTGAAAAAGAATGTTACATGAGATCTTATACCATTGCCTGAAGGACAAAAGCCTGTTGATTGCAAATGGGTGTTCAATAAAAAGATTGGTTCAAATGGAAGCATTGAGAATTATAAAGAAAAGTTGGTTGCAAAAGGCTACTCTTAGGTTGAGGGTATTGATTATGGTCAGATATTTTCTTTTGTTACCAAAATGACATCCATTAGATTTTTTCTTTATATTCCTACTTCTTATGATTTAGAGGTTGAGAAAATGGATGTGAAAATTACTTTCCTTCATGGTGATTTAAAGGAGGATATTTATATGACATAACCGAAGCACTATGTGGTGAAAGGTAAAAGTAATTGAGTCTATAAATTATAAAAATCTTTGTATGGCCTCAAATAGAGTCCTAGGATGTGGTACCAGAAATTTGATACATATGTGTTGAGTTTGGGATTTGAGCATTCTAAATCAGATCACTGTGTTTATTATAAAACTGATGGTGATCATTTCATGTACATTACATTGTATGTTGATGATGTGTTATTCATTGGTAAAGGGAAAGGTATGATTTTAGAACTAAAGTCTTAGCTCACTGCTAAATTTGAAATAAAAGATTTTGGTGCATCGAAACACATTCTTGGGATGAAAATTAGAAGAGATAGAGTGAACAAAAATCTATGGTTAGGCCAGAGTAAGTATATGAATTTAGTGTTACAAAATTTTAACATGCAGGATTGTAGACCATTGCGTGTTCCTTTTACAGTTGGAACAAAATTATCTATTGCAAATTGTCCTGCATCCCCATTGGAGATGGAAGACATGAGAAAAGTGCCTTACCAAAGTGTATTTGGAAGTTTGATATATGCTATGGTGTATACTAGACTAGACATTGCCCAAGTAGTGGGAGTTTTGTCCAGATATATGTCTAATCCTGGTAGGGTTCATTGGAATGCAGTCAAAAGAGTCTTTAGATGTTTGAAGGGTACCATAGAGTATTATTTGTGTTATCATGGTAATTCAGTTGGAGACGTGATTTCCCTTGATATTCATGTTTATGTGGATTCAAACTAGGCAGGTGATATTGATAGAAGAAGATCCACCAATGCTTATGTGTTTACTTTATTTGGTGGTGCAATGTTGGATGAGTAAGCATTAGGTTGTGGTTGCTTTGTCCACTACTGAATTAGAGTATATGAAAGCTACTCATGCTTGTAAAGAGGCCATTTATCTTAAGAGACAGTGTCCGAACATTGGAATAAAACAAGGAGTCATGACAATTTATTGTGACAGTCAGAGTGCAATCTACCTAGCTAAAAACCCGACATTTCATGCTCGGACCAAGCACATTGATGTTAGATATCATTTTGTCAGAGATATGGTCGAAGATGGAAAGGTGAAGCTGGTTAAGGTAGAAACTTTGATGAATGTTGCAGATTCTTTAACTAAGGTTGTGAGCACAGAGAAGTCCAAATGGTGCTCAGAGTCTATGGGCCTCATGGCCCCTAGCAATTGATTCATTGTGTTGATACTCCCTTTGGTCTTGCAAGGTGTTTGACAAGTGAGATAGTTGTTGGAAAAACAGTGTCTCAACCTTGTATTTACATGAGGTTACTATTTATAGTAAGTTTTCATTTTAAGCAAAAAATGGTGTGAAATTCTCCCCGAAGCTTTTGGTTGGCTAGATGAACATTTTGATAAAGATACATTGCAAGATCACAACTAGTTTTGAAGATATTAAATTTTCTATTTTGGAGGGGTCCAATGAAAGATTTAAATTTTTATTTGAGGACTTTAGAGGCCCTGAAATACCCTAAAAAGTGGGCATAAATAGTATAGCAATTAATGAGGCAATAGAACAATTCGCGAGCTTTCTGACGCTTCAAATAGTTTGTCAATAGGACACACGGTTCTCAAGTTATGGCCTCCGGAAGTTTGTACTCATGAAATAGGAAATTTAAAATACATCAAACATATAAATGAATTGTAAAAAGAATTGTAAAAAGGGAGGGACATGTCATAGGGCATCTAGAAGGGAGATAAGGTCGACTACACCTTATTGGGTGGTTTTATCCCATGGTTTTCTAATACCGTTTTTGACGGTTTCTTATATTTTATCTCCTATATATGAGGTGCATGAGATAGAAGTTGTGTGTAAGAGTCTTATGGATATTGAGTTACCTATTAATCTTTTATTAGTGGTACTCCTTCGAAGATCTTGCTCTGCAAGTATATTGTAATTTGTTTTGATTGCTGAATAATATATTGGGCAGCTTTTGGAGTGTGGGGTTTTTCTCCCAAAAGGGTTTTCCCCATGTAAATCATTGTGTTATGGTTTGAATGTTATTATATTTATTTCTATTTTTTATAACTGTTGTGATGATCTATAAAGTTTTTGCATTACCCTCCTCTCAAGGTTAGTGTAGGAAGTTGTTCTCCTACTTAACTTCCTTACATAGAGTGACTAACTATAAACAAAAACTTACTAAAAATAGAAATTATTAAAAATTGTAAGTTTGATTTTTGAAAAATAATGAAGACATTCCGGAGACACAATAATTCCCTAAAATAGAAATTTGCTCCAATTTTCCTCAAATTTTACTAGGAGGTTCCTCGAAGGGTCCTGAATCTAGTTCCATGCTCAGTTTTTTAAAAACCCTAATAGAAACCCCTAAAATATAGGACTAAAGGCATAAACCCTAACATTGGAAAAATGAGCCCTAGACAACCAAATTACCTCAAACAAAAAGTAGACTCAACCAATTCAACCCCCCAAACACTTGCAAAGTAAAGAGACTAACAAGACCATTGGGAAAAGACCCAAAAAATAAAGCCAAAAGACCGAAAGGGCCTAAAAGGTTGGGGGTCCCCATTTTGCAATGGGGTGATGTGTGAAAACATCACAACAATACCCTCATGAGGTCTCTTTTATCTCATGTTACATTGGGGCATATCTTCTTCTTGTGGTCATTCTCGCACTATTTCCTGCATGATCTTTGTAACTCTGTGTGGTGCTAGGTTGGCCTACATGTCTATTTATATGTGTCAGTCCATGCATTGACTATGAAATTTTACCCTAGTTCCTTATACCTTGGTAACTCACATACAATGCTAAATCAAAATAAGTTCTCAGTACATGGTGTTCAGTTCCACGGATGCTCGTGCTCCATGATGTCTCCATCTTCATCTTTGTTGCATTTGCATCTTCACTCCTCATTCCCCTCTAATTCCTATCTTCCATCCTTGTCTGTTGGGGAAATGTTTGTTTCAAGATATCACTCTGCCCTCTTTCCTCGTGCACTCTCTCACATGGGCATACCTGACTATTCTTCCGTGCACCTTCCTGGGGCATTTTCTCGCTCATTTTTTTCTTCCCTAGCAAGTTTCTTATTATCTTCACAGCGATGCTATTCTAGCACCACCGCAAAGAGGTGAAAAATGTAGACACTTAAATTTGGCTAATAAATTTAGTCAAATTTATTTCCTTTAGCCATTTAGTTAATTAAATATCTTAATTAATTAGCCATTCCTTGAATTAATTAATCTAATTAATTAATTCTCTTCTTCCAATCCCTTTGAATTAATTAATTAATGATCCCCTTTCCATCCCTTTAATTAATTAATCCTAAATTAATTAATTAGCCTCTCCCCATTTAAACAATTAAATAATTGTTTAAATTAGTCACATGTCTCCTACATTCTAACCAACTACCCAACCCTATCCTTCTAGCCTAATCCTATCCTAGCCATCCTCCAAACCTCCTAACCAACCCTATCCTATCCCTTCTAAGCTCCCCACATGTGTGCACATTCCTTATTTTCTAAATATTGGAAAATATTCTATTTTTGGGCGATTACTCTCCAAAAAGACGTGTCCTTAAGGACACATGTCAATCCTCTCCAAGACATGTGTCCCTCCTTTGGGACACTTGTCATCCCTCTTGAACCACTTTGAGGAAAAGTGTGGTATCGTATTCCGCATGACATCTTTAGGAGTGTCACTTGTCCTCCTTTTTTGAGAACCCTTCACTTTCCTCCCATATCCTATTTAAACCCCCTTTTTTCAACCAAAACATCCTTTTTTCATACATCATGCCATCATAATGCCAGAATGATCCACTTTTTCATAATCATATCATCATAATGCCAAAATAATCCACTTTCATACAACCATATTGCCATTCTGCCAAAATCATTACTCACCAACACTTCATCATTTTCATCCACCATCCATCATCATTTGCATCAATTGATCATGCAGCACAATTAACTATTTGAAGACGTTATCGAGCACACATAAAATCAAGGAATAATCAAATCGAAGTGGGCATTTTGGTTTGCATTTGTGTTATTATCTTATACTTGTATTGATTTTATCATTCTAATCCTAAGGTGTATGATGTTTTGTGTTTGCTTGGTTATTTAGCTTGCTTTTTATCCTTTCATATTTGCACAATTATATGTGCCAGTGAATCATACATAGACTGGGCCAATTTAATTAGTGATAGATTGCATTATATGATTATTTTTTTTCCTCTTAACAAGTTCTTCTAAATGTCATCCTACCTATTCTATGTCTTATAGTCTGAATCATGTGGAGCAATTTGATGACAACATTCAAATTTATGATTTTTATCCAAATTTGTAGTTCCAAAAGAGTTACTCCAATTTTATAAGAGTGAACAATGTGTTCACTATGAAACTTGTGAGAGAATTCCAAGGTGATGGTGCAGGAGCACCCCTTCAAGATGATAAATCAGACTTAGAGGAGGAAGGATAAGGCATCAAACATGTCTTTAGGATATTTTATATGTGTTTCAATCATGCATTATGTGTTTGTAATAAAAGACCCCATCGTGTGAGCCAAACTCCCATTTTGGCATCTCAATAAGTCAATTAGGACTTTTGGACAATAGGGGATCAAATGTGTGTAGGACATAGTTATCCTAGTATTTTTAGTGTTTCTAGGATGTTTTAGGAGGGATTAGTCTTGAACCAAGGCATTAGGAGGTGAAAGATGACATTTTAACAACTTTTGCAAAAGTTGTCATAAGCAACTTTTATGCACTTTTTGCATTTTTTTTGTTTTTTGAACTCCTCCAATGGCTCTAACCTCTTGTTTTCAGTTGAGATTATTTGTGGAGTGGTTTATACACCTTGTGGATCCAATTCCCAAGGAGATACTGTAGGGAGGAAAGATTTGGTGACTGCAAACTAATTAAATTCTGAGTTTTTTCCTGTAATTCTAGAGTTTTGGTATGAAGTATGGTACTGTACGGATTGGGATCAATCCCCAATGATATGAATTGGTTAGATTAGAGAGTTACCTTTGTTTTTGTGTTGGTTTGAGGTTCAAATCATGTGTTTTTCTCCTGATATTCCAATTTTGTTGTAGGTGCCTAGAAAACCAGGGTTTACCTAGGGTTTTACTCCTCCATGGCCATAACTTGCAATTTATCAATCTAAGACTCATGGGATTTGGTGAAATGCAAGTATGGCTAGTGTATTCTAAGATTCTAAAATAATTTTGCAGGAGGAGCAAGGGAGGTGTGGGTTTGAATCGACCCTAGGTAGACATCTCTATGTGGCTACCTAGTCCTTAAACAACAAAGTTACCCTTGTATGCAAATGGTGATGATTCCATGCATGTAACCCTAGAATCCATGATGGTTTATGGTTCCCCACATTCTCATGGGGTGGTGATTGTATGGGTTTCTCATTTGGACATAGATGCTTCACAAATGGAGGCCAAATTAGCCCTTTAGGACAATCAACATTCTATCGATTCAGACCTTTTTGTGTCAGACCTTGACCCTTCCTTTTGGGGAATCGTGTAAGGCTCAAAAGGGTATTTGAATCCATGATTTTTTTGCCAGGGTGTTTGGAAAGGTTTGGAATTAAGGTCCCTTTACCCACTTCAAAGGGCTACTAGCAAATAGGCCTAATTGTGAAGGTACTATAGGGAATGGGGTTGAACCCGTACAACCAATGTTTGATCTAGTCCAGGTGAGTCATGTTTGACCCAAAACAAGTGTGCTAAAAATCAATAACCCTTGGAGGTCTCAAAGTGTATGTTGGAGAAAATTATCCAAGTTGAGTAGGTATGAGTCTTGAAGGTTGTGAGATGTTGAACTAATGTTGTAGAGTCTTGCCTTGGTAGGATCCTATTGTTATTTTGAGGGGTCAGTGTCATACACCTTGGAGTGCTTGGCAGGTTACAAGGCAGTCTCTGCATCAAGTGGTATCAGAGCTAGTATCGACTTTGGTAAGGAGATAGAGATTTAAGGAATGGAAGAGGGATAAGAAGAAGAAGTCCCTAGAGGACCAATCAACAACATGGAATCGGCAAAGATTGTGAGAGAGCAAGCCATTGCTTGCAAGGCAATGCAAACGGAGATAGAGAGGTTGAGAGGCAGAGTAGATGGGAAGGAAGATGGAGGCACTAGTAGTGGTGAAGAAGGGGATGAAGATGAGATCCCTATACCAGAGGAAGAGGTGATTCCTCCTAACCAAAGGCACTTCCTTAATGCCCTCAAATCCATGGAGAGGAGAACCATGGAGAAGAACATTGATTTGCCAACTTTCACTGGGAAGATGGAACCAGATATTGTGGTAGATTGGATAGACTCCCTATCTAGTTTCTTTGAATGTGAAGACATTCCAGGACACCAAAAGGTGAAGATTGCTAAGTCCAAGTTGAAGGGAGCCACCCTAACTTGGTGGAACTTTGTCCAAGAGGAAAGAGAGAAGGACAACAAACCCAAGGTTGTTTCTTGGAAGAGGATGGTTGCCTTAATAAAGAAGGCCTATGTACCCAAAGACTATGAAATTCAACTCCATAAGAGGAGACAAAATCTCAAGCAGGAGGAGATGGATGTGAACTCTTACACTGAGGAGTTACAAAGGCTATGTATGAAGTATAAAAAAAAGGAGGAAGAGAGTGAGAAAGTTGCCCGGTACCTAAATGGGTTAAGGTACAACATTCAAGAAGAACTAAACCTTCTTAGCCCAAATACCGTTGGTAGATGTCATCAACTTGCCATCAAGGTGGAAGAGAAAATCAAAAGGAGACAAGAGAAAAACAATAAAGGAAGAGGAAGACAATAGAGGGGTGAAAGAAATTTTTTTAGAGGTAAGGGAAATGGTTTTGGAAACCAAGGTGAAACCAGTCAAGAAGGCACTAAAGGAGAGAGTAGTTCCAATAACAATGGAGGATACAATCAGAGGGGTAACTTCAAAGGAAGGAGACCATCATTTAGAGGGATATCTCAAGGTAGAGGTCCAATTAGATGTCATAACTGCAACCAAGAAGGACACATGGCCAATAGATGCCCTGATAAACCTACTAGTTCCATGGGGAGAGGAGAAGTAACTTGGTTTTAGAAGCTGATTTCCAAAGTGTGGCAACTACAAATACATACCAAAGTGTCAATACCCCTGATAGTTATGGCTACCATAAAAGAGGTCAAGCTTTGATGATCAGAAGAGTAGTAACTACCATGAAGATGAGTGATAAAGAACCCCCATAGAGGAATTCTCTATTCAAGACCATGTGCAAGGCAGGTGGAAAGATATGCAAGGTTCCAATAGATTCTGGTTCAACTAAAAACTTTGTGTCTCTAGAAATGGTGGAGAAACTAAAGTTGAGGAGATTACCTCACCCTTGCCCCTACAAGGTCTCATGGCTCACCCAAGGACAACAAGATATTGTGGAAGAGCAGGCTTGGGTAGAATTCTAGATTGGAACCTATAAGGATAGACTAATGTTTGACATTGCAAAGATGGATTCTTGCCATCTCCTATTTGGGAGACCATGGCAATTTGATTTGAAGGCACAACATGATGGTGCTAGGAACACATATTCCATCACCAAAGATGGTAAGGTGATTGAGTTGTTACCTCTGATGGAGAATGAGGAGGAAACCAAACCAAAGGAGGCCAAGGTGTTGGTGTTAGGAGGGAAGCAATTCATAAAGAACATGGAAGATGAAGGCATGGTTTGTTATGCCCTTATTCCTAGTCCAATGGTAACAAAGGTGGAGAGGACTGAAGATAAGAAAGAAGATAGATTGAGGTTGGTTGACTTTGCAGTGCAGCAGCTACTAAACAAGTACAAGGGTGTCATCTCTGATGGCATGCCAAGGTCACTACCTCCCATGAGGGATATAAACCATTGCATAGATCTTATACTTGGATCCACCTTTCCTAATAAAGTGGCATACAAGCTCACACCATATCAGAATGTTGAGATGGCAAAATAGGTTGAAGAATTGTTGGGGTTCGGACTGATTGGCAAAAGCTTGAGCCCATGTGTAGTCCCTGCAGTCTTGGCACCCAAAAAGGAAGGCACTTGGAGGCTTTGTACAGACTCAAGGGATATCAACAAAATTACTATCAAGTTTAGATTTCCAATGCCTAGGATTGAAGAATTATTGGATTTTTTGGGGGGTACTAGATATTTTACAAAAGTTGACTTGAAGAGTGGCTATCATCAAATTAGGATTAGGTTGGGAGATGAGTGGAAGATTGCATTTAAAACAAATGAGGGGTTGTATGAGTGGAAGGTCATGCCCTTTGGATTATCCAATGCACCTAGTACCTTTATGAGGTTAATGAATGAAGTCTTGAGGGATTTCATAGGAATATTTGTCAGAGTCTACCTAGATGACATTCTAGTTTTCAGTCAAACCAAAGGAGAGCATCTAAAACATGTAGACCTAGTCCTTAAAAGATTGTATGAAGAGAAATTAATGATCAATTTGGAAAAGTGTTTCTTTATGTAGGAAGAGATCATTTATTTGGGATTTGTAATCTCCTATGGTGAGTTGAAAATGGATCAAGAAAAGGTGAGTGCCATATTGACTTGGCACACACCTAGAACAATGAATGATATTAAAAGTTTTCATGGCTTAGATACCTTCTATAGGAAGTTTATACGAGTCTTTAGCCATATTTGTGCTCCTATGTTTGATACCATAAAGGGATGACAAAAGTGCAGGTTCAGTTGGATAGAAGAGGCAGATAACTCCTTTGAAACATTGAAGAGAAAAGTTGCAGAGCAGCCAGTCCTTGCCCTACTTGATTTCAACAAGATCTTCCAAGTGGAGTGTGATGCTAGTCACATGGCTATTGGGGCAGTGCTCAGTCAAGAGGGAAGACCTATTGCCTTCTTCAGTGAGAAGTTGAATGAGGCAAAGAGAAGATATTCATCCTATGACCTAGAGATGTATGCTCTAGTACAATCCTTGAAAAAGTGGAGACACCACTTGCTACCAAAATAATTCATAGTCTTCACAGACAATCAGGCCCTTAGCTTTATAAATAGTCAAGAAAATTTGAATAACCGGCATATGAAGTGGGTAGAGACCCTACAAGCCTTCACTTTCATTCTTAAGCACAAGAAAGGGTTCAAGAATAAGGTGGAAGATGCTTTGAGCAGAAGAGTCCTAACAACAAATTAGATCCAGTTGGAGAGTGTTGGAATAGACTCCTTGAAAACCATTTATAAGGATGATGAAGACTTTGGAGAGATCTATAAGGTATGTGCTTCATTTGATGAGTAGTTTCATGTTGATTTCTCTGAGTTTTTGATTCAAAATGGATTATTGTTTAAGGGTGCACAACTATGCATACCCAAATGCTCTATGAGACTGAATATAATTAAGGAGAAAAATTGTGGAGCAATGGCAGGCCACTTTGGCCTTGACAAGACACTAGATTTGGTGAAGAGACGCTACTTTTGGCCCAAACTATAGAGAGATGTCAAGAGATTTGTGGAGGCTTGTGTGATATGCCAAAAGGCAAAGGGAAAGTCCACAAATGCAAGCCTATACCATCCTTTACCCATCCCTTCAAGACCATGGGAAAGCATAAGTATGGATTTTGTTTTAGGATTGCCTAGGACAAGGAAAGGATATGATAGTATTTTTGTAGTGGTGGATAGGTTTAGTAAAATGGCACATTTATTGCCATGCAAAACCACTTGTGATGTTATGTTGCAGACTTGTTCTTCAAGGAGATTGTCCAGATACATGGTTTACCTTTGAATATTTGGAAACTTCTAGAGGACCCTTTGGAATAATCTTGGTACAAATATAGCCTTCTCCTCAACCTACCATCCCCAAATAGATGGCCAAACTGAAGTTGTAAACAAGTCATTGGGAAATCTGCTAAGGTGTTTGACTAGACAACATGGAGAGAGATGGGATACCATATTGTCTCATATAGAATTCTCCTATAATGATACAGTGATTAGGAGTACTAGTAAGTAACCCTTCCAAATTGTATATGGCATCTACAGAAGGGATGTGATGGAGTTGAGAGAACTACCTCAAGGAGAATTCATTAGTGCAGATGGGGAAATCTTTGCTACTGCCATAAAGGAAATCCATGACCAAGTTAAAACTCACCTTCAACAATCTGTAGAAAGATATAAAGCTCATGCTGACAAAAAGAAGAGGGATTTTCAGTTTGATGTGGGAGACTTGGTGAGGGTTCACTCGAAGAAGGAAAGACTTCCAAAAGGTAGATATACAAAACTGATGCAAAGAAAGATTGGACCCATTCAAATATTGAAAAAATGTGGCCAAAATGCTTATGAACTTCAACTCCCACCTGATCTTGGTTTGTCACCTATCTTTAATGTATGTGACTTAACTCTTTATAAATGTAGTGTTGATGCAAGAGAAGACACAATTCAAGTTATTGCAGATGATGACATTCCCAAACATGAACCACCAAAGTTGCATAAGGTTTTAGACACCAAGGTTGCAAAGAAAATAAGGAACAAAGTTTACATGGAGTATTTGGTGGCTTGCTGATTCTGAAGTAGTCTGGATGATAGAATAACAGATCAAAGACCATGGTGTAGACTTGTAGGGTCTCATCTCACGTGGACTTGAGATGTCTTCTTCCAAGGAGTATGGTGCTAGAGCACCCCTTCAAGATAATAAATCAGACTCATAGGAGGAAGGATAAGGCATCAAGCATGTATTTAGGATATTTTATATGTGTTTCAATCATGCATTGTGTGTTTGTAATAAAAGACCCCATCTTGTGAGCCAAACTCCTATTTTGGCATCTCAATAAGCCAATTAGGACTTTTGGAGAATAGGGGATCAAATGTGTGTAGGACATAGTTATCCTAGTAGTTTTAGTGCTTATAGGATGTTTTAGGAGGGATTAGTCTTGAACCAAGGCATTAGGAGGCAAAAGATGACATTTTGACAACTTTTGCAAAAGTTGTCAAAAGTTGTCATAAGCAACTTTTATGCACTTTTTGCATTTTTTTTGTTTTTTGAACTCCTCCAATGGCTCTAACCTCTTGTTTTCAGTTGAGAGAAGTTGTGGAGTGGTTTATACACCTTTTGGATCCAATTACCAAGGAGAGACTATATGAAGGAAAGATTTGGTGACTGCAAACTAATGAAATTCTGAGTTTTTCCCACAATTCTGGAGTTTTGGTACGGAGTACGATACTGTACGGATTGGGATCAATCCCTAATGATGTGAATTGATTATAGTAGATAATTACCTTTTTTTTGGCTTTGTTTTGAGGTTCATATCATGTGTTTTTCTCCTGATATTCCAATTTTGTTGTCGGTGCCCAGAAAACTAGGGTTTACCTAGGGTTTTACTCCTCCATGGCCATAACTTGCAATTTATCAATCTGAGACTCATGGGAATTGGTGAAATGAAAGTATGGCCAGTTTATTCTAAGATTATAAAATCATTTTGTAGGAGAAGCAAGGGAGGTGTGTGTTTGAATCAACCCTAGGTAGACATCTCTATGTGGCTACCTAGTCCTTAAACATCAAAGTTACCCTTGTATGCAAATGGTGATGATTCAAGGCATGTAACCCTAGAATCCATGATGGTTTATGGTTCCCCACATTCTCATGGGGTGGTGATTGTATGGGTTTCTCATTTGGACATAGATGCTTCACAAATGGAAGCCAACTTAACCCTTTAGGACAGTCAACATTTTACCGGTTTAGACCTTTGTTTGTCAGACCTTGACCGTTCCTTTTGGGGAATTGTGTAAGGCCCAAAAGGGTATTTTAATCCATGATTTTTTTGCTAGGGTGTTTGGAAATGTTTTGACTTAAGATCCCTTTACCCGCTTCAAAGGGCTACTAGCAAATAGGCCTAATTGTGAAGGTACTATAGGGAATGGGGTTGAACCTGTACAACCAATGTTTGATCTAGTCCAGGTGAGTCATGTTTTACCCAAAACAAGTGTGCTAATAATCAATAGCCCTTGGAGGTCTCAAAGTGTATTTTGGAGCAAATTATCCAAGTTGAGTAGGTATGAGTCTTGAAGGTTGTGAGATGTTGAACTAATGTTGTAGAGCCTTGCCTTGATAGGAACCTATTGTTATTTTGAGGGGTCAGTGTCATACACCTTAGAGTGCTTGGCAGGTTACAAGGCAGTCTCTGCATTAGGTGACTTGGGAAAAAGGATTTCACCAAAACCATCCAATTTGGTCACCAAGTATAGAAGCTACTTCATATAATTTCAAAGATTTACCTACATCAGAGTAGGCAAATATGATGGTTTTCCTCAAAAAATCCCCAAATATGCAAAAGACAACTTTGTCGTGATTGAAGTATGTAGGGAGGTTTGTGAAGTTAACAAAAGATGTGTTGAGAGAAGAAAGATTGGTATTCAATTCCCTATTGGCTTGGGTTATTATATTTGTAAAAATCAATCAAATGCATTAAATATTGAAAGGGGTATATATTGTCAAATATATTGTTGCATCTTACGATCACCTCAAGCTACTTTGATAGAAATTTTTTTGTTAAAAACAACTTGCACTTAATCGTGTTTCTTATCTGGAATATTACTAGACAGATTTTGTAGATGACTACGAGGTTCAGAAAAGAAATTGAATGAGATTGGGCCTAAAGCAAATAATTGATTACCAATTGGATTGGGATGTTGGAGGTGTTGAAAATGATGAATCTGTTTTGGTTGATCCCATCTACATAACCAACATCCAAATGCAACCATTGGTTCCTATCAATTGGAGTTTGCCAGAGCAAAGAGATTTGAAAACAAGAACTGTTGTAATCCTGAAAAAAGGACATGTTGTCACCTTTTCACACATCACCCCACTGCAAATGGGGACCCTCCTTGTTTTTCTTTCTAGGTTTTTGTCAGAGCGTTGTTGCTTCATGGCACCAAGTTTGACATTTTGAGCAGTTCAATTTTTTCAAGGGTCATAAGAAAGGTTGCATGGGTATGGAGGTACTTAGAGATGCCAAGGACTTGTAATAGTACTGGTACGACTATTTTTTCAAAATAGGAGATGGGGGTACTTGGAGACACCAAATTTTTATAAATATAATTTAATAATTTATTGAAAATCTAAAAATATAATGACATTGAACTTTCAAAAGAAGAATTAATATTAACTTTGAAGTTTAAGTACACAAATGTGAAATGAATCAAATCAAAATATCATACAAATGTCTGAAAAATGGAGCTCATGTAGGTGGTTTTTACTTCTGCTCATGCATCGCATCAAACTTTTTGACTTTTGCACATGTTTTATAAGGTGGAGATGGGAGGGTTTGTTGACGTGGAGTCCCCTATGTGCAAAGATGCTTCCTGACAGGTCTCTAGTGTGGGAGACGCGTACCAATCTCTAGTTCACATCCTAGGGGGTTGGGTTCACATACTCATGCAACATAGGTCATAAGTCAGTTTGAGGAAATCATGGTTAGAATAGTGTCTTGACACCATCAAATGTGCTTAGGAAGTCCAAAGGATAAAAAATGCAATCAATTTGGGTGAATTTGAACAACTTTCTATTTTTGGAAAGTTTTGTCTTTTACTTTGTCCTATTTTTCAAGAAGTTTCATTTTTGACACTTAGAGCATGATCCCCGAAGCGGCTATTTTTAGAAAGTTTTTCCTATTTTTAGGGAATCTTTCTTTTTCTTTTTTTGGAAAGGGGGTCTAGGGTTTTCTTAGTTGGCTCAATTTTTTTATGAAAATGATTGAAAATCTTGTTCAAAATTCAAATTTGATTCAAAAGGCATCAATCTCCTAAATTCATGGAGAGTTGAAAGGATTTGCATGCATAATGAAGAAAACAATTTTCAAATCTAAAATCATGAAGGGCAAAATTTTAGTGAACACTAATTTGCAATGAGGAAAACTTTTCATCAACTCTGCCGAAGTTTGAGGAATAAGTTTGATCAAGTCCACTAAAGTTAGGAAAAGAATCTCCAAATTCTGCCTTGACTAGGAAAAGTTCATAAATTTTTCCATGGCATGCCAAAATTGATTAGCAAATGAGGCAAATGTTTCCTAAAGTTAGCCATTATTTGGGAAAAAATCCATGAGGTATGCCTTGGAGAAGGAAAGTTTTGCTTGAAGTCCACCTTGGAGAAGGAAAGAAAGTGTTGAAGTCTGCCCCATGCATGGAAAACAAATGCTCAAGTCTGTTGGTAGTTAGGAACAAGTTTTGTGAAGTCCGCCTAGCAAAGGAAGAAAACCTTCAAACTCGAATTAGCATGAGGAAGGGAAATTACCAAGTCTGTCATCATTTGGAAAAGATTTCATGAAGTCTGCCACCTAGTGAGGAAATATTTTGACCAAGTCCACCATAGTTAGAAAATATTTTACAAAGTCTAATTTTGGACTAAGTTAGAAAGTTTTGAAACCACCATCAAGATCAATTTTAGAAAGTTTCAAAATTTTGGAAAAGAAAGAAGGAAAGAGTTTGATTCATGAACTCAAAATCAAAATGGAAACTTTCTCCAAAGACTAAACTTTAGCTCAAATTGGAATTAGAACTTTCTCAAATGATTAAACTTAACTGAAATCAAAATAGAAACATTCTCAATGAACTAAGGAAACAAGATCATTTGTTGTGTGTCCAAGTTCAATTAATGAGATGAAATTAGAAACAAATCTAGTTCGAATTTGGGATGGACTAACTATGTTTCTATATGCAAAACTTGAACTCTTTTGGGAGTTTATACTTATAATAAATTGCTCATTCATTTCATTCATTTCAAAGGTTCAAACTTGGAGAGCAATATACTTTTGGAGAAAAGGATTTCAAGGTTTTTCAAATGATTTCAAGAGTTTTTAGAAGATTTCAAGAATTTTTGAAAGCAATTCAAGGTTTTTCAAAGACATTTCAAGAGCATATTTAAATTTTCTGAGACAAATTGCAAAGTTCTAGATCAAGCGACACTTTTCCTACTTCTCTCTTGTCTAAATTCTAAAGGTGACAAGGTTTTCCAAGATAGATTCTTGAGGTTTTCGACCTAGTTTTTCAAGTTTTGATGAAATTTTAAAAGAGATTGAGTTAAATTGACACAACTTCTTCCATTTCTCCTTCATTTTATGTCATTCAAGTATGATTTTGATCAAATTCAGTCCCAAAATCTGCAAATTAGTCTAAGTTTTGAGTTTTCTTAAGAAAACTTGTCAAAACTTTAAGTGTCAAGGAAATTGAAAATCAGAACTCACTTGATCATCCAAATGTAACATCCATGCTCAAAAGTTATAATTATAACTTATTTTTCTTTGATTTTGTAGGTTGTGGATGACAATAGAGGTTGGATATTCGAAGAGGGCATAAATAAAATTTCAAGTAGACAAGAATTCTCCACCATAATCCAAAATGAACTCGAAATGGAAAAAGGTTGGTGATACCAACCTCAAGCATATTAACCTCGACAAGTTGAAAAAGAGGATGCACAACCAAGATGGAAAAGTAGCTACTTCAATTGCATGAAGGATGATGAGGAACAAAATAGTGCAGGCAACTAGATTTCTCCTAGCAGTTGAATGTAGTGAGTTAGTTGTCAAATTCTCCAAACACTATAATTCCTTGGAAAGAGAAATCATAGCTCTGGATGGGAGAGTGTTGGCCAACTTAGGAGAAGTTTCCATAAGAGAATCTTTTGGTATTCCTGAATACCATGGAGTTGTTCATAAGACTAGGGATGAGGAAACTAAGATGTATGAAGATAATACTGAGGAGTATGAAGCAAATATCAACCATTCATGGTTGGAAAAACCAAGACAAAGTGTGGGAAAGATGCCCAAGAAGCTCCTCAGGCCATAATTTAAAGAAGATTATGGGGATCTCATTGTATTGTTGAATAGGGTCATGGGTAGCTAGCAAGGTGCACCTTTTGAGCCTTGGATGTATTATTTCATCCATGAGATCCTCACTAGTATTAAAATGATAAATTGGGCCAGAATCATTAGTGACAACCTTGATGGTTAGCTTAAGAATTTGGAGAAGACAAGGACATTTCATATGAGCTCTTATCTTATTTATTCACTAGCAAGAACTTACAATTATAAGGGCTTGGTGAGTAGAGGAATGGTAGGAAACAAAGAAAACCAGTAGAATGTGGATGATTGCTACCTGCAATTATACTTAGAGGAGAAGTATCATTTCAAAAGGGTAAATGACACCTTCCTCATGTACATTATCAAGAGCATATAGGGAGGTGTTGTGACGTTTTCACACATCATCCCATTGCAAATGGGGACCCCCTACATTTTAGGTCCTCTTGGTCTTTTGTCTTTTGTTTATTGGGTCTTTTTGCAACAATCTCGTTAGTTTCCCTCAAGTGTTGTGGGGTCAATTTGATCAAGTCTGCAAGTCATTTGAGCAATTTTGGCTAAGTTTGGAGCATGTTTTGTCCATTTTAGGGTTTTGACCTCCAGACTTGAATTTGAGGTCTTTCCTCTAGGGTTTTTGAAAGACTAAGCATTGCATTGGAATCAAGACCCTTTAAGGAACCTACCCATGAAATTTGAGTTAATTCTGAGAAACTTTCTATTTTTAGAAAGTTCCTATGTTTTTAGGGATTTCACTATCTCTCGAATTGGTCTAATTTTGCCAAAAATCAAACTTACTATTTTTAGCAATTTCTATTTTGAGTAAGATTCTAGTTTTAGTAAGTGTCCTTGCATCTCGTTTTTCCCTAATCCTAACATTTTGAAAAACTTACTATTTTGGGAAGGTTTATTTTTGGCGGGTTCTTACAAGCAACACAAAAGACTGAACATTTTTGAAGAATCTTCTAAATCCGGAAAGTTGGAAAAGCGGGCTACTAATCAAAAAATGGCTATGGGGTCCCATTCCAGAAGTGGAAAGTATTGAAAATCTCCTAAGGCAAAAAGAATCACTTCAATCCAAAATGGCATCCCAGTTCGAAATGGTCAAAGTGGCTAAGTCGGGAAGGATGAATTCCTAATATAGTAAATGGCTTTCAAAGAAGATGGGTGCCAGATTAAGGGTGTGGAGAAATTTTTCTCCACACCATATTTTCCTTCACCTTGCCAAATCTCCCCCCAAACATGCATGTGGGCGCCAAAATGAGGCCATGGAGGAATTTTCCTCAATGGCAACTTTTCCTACATGAGGCCAAAATTCTACCCAAGCTAGAAGTTGGGTGCCAAAATAGAAGCATGGAGGAATTTTCATCCACACCCAAAATTCCTCCATCATGCTTAAAATCTGCCCAATCAGGTGCTTGGGCACCAAAACCCAGGTGTCATGGAAACATTAACACAGTCAACATTCCTTCACAACATGAAATTTTCACCCAAGTTTGAGGTTGGGTGCCAAACAAAAGGGAAATGATAGAATTTCCCCATAGGCATGAAATTCCTCCATATCAAGCAATTAGCGTCCAAGTTAGGTGTTGGGCGCTAAAATCAAGAAGTCAAGGAAAACCTTCAAACATTCAAAATTCCTCCACAATGGGCATTTGGTGCCTAGGTCAAGGAAAGAGTGTCAAACAAGAGGGAGCAAAGAAAAAGTAAGTGAAGGAAGAATTCTTTGACCATGGAAAATAGTGCCCAAGGAGAGTGATGGGTGCCAAAATGATGGTGCCATGGAAAACATGAAAAAAGAAAAATTTGCTTCAAAACATGAATTCCACGCCAAAGTCAAATGATGAAAATTTTCCAAGGAAAAGGGGAAATTGAAGGGA
Organism: Cryptomeria japonica; assembly: GCF_030272615.1. Lineage (NCBI taxonomy): Eukaryota > Viridiplantae > Streptophyta > Pinopsida > Cupressales > Cupressaceae > Cryptomeria > Cryptomeria japonica. Next base: position 530,551,377 of record NC_081413.1, read on the forward strand.
AAGGATGAACTAAACAGAAGAATTTCCCCTCAGATTTTTTTTAAAATCTATTTTCAAGCACCAAAATTCATCAAAATTTCAAAATTCTTTCAGATTTGGATTCGTAAGAGATTTTTCTCTCTCCTAGACCCCAAAACCCTAATTTTGGAAAGTTCCTAAAAAATAGGAGACATTGAAAAATCATTGAAAATATCCTCCAAAGCAAGGAAAGTTCAAAATTCTCAAGAAAATTCTTCCTGATTCTAAGTTTCTCTCCCCTGAATTTTTCTTTCTCCAGGGGTTTCTCGCCAAGTGGCAGTCAGGTCAATGTATGTTGAATTAATGAAGCATCTCTTTGCATGTAGTCGTCATATTTAAAGCATTGTGGTATATTCCTTTAGCATGGTAGCTATCATACTTAATGTTGTGGTGGAGCATCTTTTACATGTAACCAATTTGGAAGTGATGGTGCATTCAATGCACAATGGGCAAATTTGAAAGAAGTGGTGCATTTAATGCACAATGGATGCCACTTTTGGCAGAAATAGAATTAATTGTATATGGGAATAATGGGCATTTATTGTTGATTCCCACCTTGTCACACCATGCATGGGGAATCTCTTAGGGCAAACCCTAATTAGGGTTTTGCATGTAGCCAAGGCTTGAAGCCTATATAAAGGGGTGACCCCTTCATTTGTAAAGAGGGAGATTTGTATGAAATTGTTGTGATAAGTTTTGAGATAATAACAGTGAAACATTATTCTCTGATGGTGTCCACTTAAGTTATTTTTTCAAAACTTGCATGGTTTCACCTTCCTCACTTAGGGTACTAGAATTTTATTTTCTCAGTTGTTAGATAAAGTGTTTTGATTTCAATGAAGAATGTAATGGTGTTTGATGAATTTACATGGTTCATAATTTTTGCATCTTGTTGATTATAAGATGCAGTCTAAAGTTAGCTTGAACCCCCAAATTTATACTAAGTTCAGTTGTGAATAGTTGTTTGGATTGTGTAGTGTTAGGTATTCAAATGCACTTTCTCAATGTGAAAATCCTTCAACATCCTCAAAAGATTGCACTACTTCTTATGGAGTTGTAGTTAATCTTGGTGAAGCAAAGCTTGGTTTATTTGGAATTTATCTACCATAGCACTATCCATTGATATCATTGCCCTTAGGAGTAGATTTAGATCCTCTAACCCTTTCTCCTTTAGTTTAGTTCATTCTAGTTCAATCTATTTGAAGCAAAAGCATCACAAAATTGCCATATCCAATGATGAAGTTCTATCCACAACAAAGAGGTGAAAGAATGATTCGAATGTAAGTCCCCTTGGATTACCGACATATCATATCACCCGACAGAGTCACATTCATTCCATATACAAACCTAGAAGTTGATTGTTTGAACTTTTTGCAATCTTAGCACACAATCATACTTTGATCAAGAGAGAGTGAAGTGACAATTAGGCAAATTTATTTTGTGTTAGACATTGTCATAAAAAAACACGTGAACAAGAGGCATTCATCAAAGATTGTCTCAAGAATCTAAGGAGTTGATCAACAGATTTGGATATTGCTATATAATCAATATCCTAGATTCACATATATATGAATCCAAGGATTCAGTGATTGTCCTTATAGGCTCCCTAGTGTTGGCTTGATGATGATTGTAATGTACTCATCACTTGTTGTCATTGATGAAACACTCTCACACACAAATATGATTATATTGACTACCGGCGTAACTTCAATTGTTTACATTGTTAACCGGTATGTTAGAGGTTAATCCCTAACCGATACTTTGTGTCAACCGGTATGTGCATAAGGGACAACCTGTGGTTATACTAAGTCAGCATCAAGATGAAGATAAAGATGGAGATCAAGTGAAGATTCAAGGACAACGGTTCATATATTTTATTCAAACCGGTATTGATTGTTCCAACCGGTATTTGGTTATTTCTGTGATGAGTTACCAGCACCGACTACTTGGCAGTCATTTTTGTGATGAGTTCTGATCACTTGTCTAGATACAGTGCACCTAGGAAATTGTGTTTTGATTTCCTTGGACCGACATAAGATTTTAATGTCTATTTAAAGATATCTTACTGAATCATTTGAGAGATATATTATGTTATGTTATGGTGTATGCATAAAGAGCAAAAGTTTTTGTTAAGATAAAGAGTGTACTGAAGAGCAATGTTGAATGTACTTAGAAGGATCTGATCAAGCAAATATTGTGCTACTCAGAATAGATCAAACCATTCTTCTTGTTTTCTAACCATTACAACAAAATCAAATTTCTAACCATTACAACAGAATCAAATCCCTTAACTGGGTAAGCTCTAACAAGATTCAATGTACAAATCCTCTAACAAGGTGATCCATTATTTTGGATTCTAAAATCCTCCACTGAGGTTACTCCTAATAAGGTACTACTCCTAACAAGGTATAAGCTTCTAATCAAGCTTTGGGATCTCTAACAAGATTTTCTCCTAGCAGAGCACTTTGTAGACCTTAACCAGTCAATTATCTATTACTGCAGATAGTTAACTTGTGAGTTCCATCTCACCGTGTTTTTTACCTATTTGGGTTTTCCACGTATAAACACTTGTGTTATGGTGGATGCTTTACTTTTTGTGGATGTTGTCATATCATTTTGGATTACATGCATTGTGTGTAAAAGCTTTTTTAAGTTCATCTATTGGTTAGTGTTTAAAGTATTTGGGTTTTTGGTATCACTAATTCACCCCTCCCCCCTCTCAGTGCTTTTCAAGTCCATCACCTATATCCTAGAAATAGGCTAGTTCTGCTAGAAGTGGTGAGGCAACTCGATACTTTCATGAGTATACAAAGGGTTAAATAGAAGACATGAGCTTCCTTTCCTCTTAATGTTGAGAAAATGCTAGAATCTTGCCCATCTGCTCAGGCTATAGCACATGTTGATAAGGAATGTTAATGGCATCCATTTATTCAATATCAGTCAAGGGCCTACTTTGATCCCTTCCACCGTATAGGAATGGTGAATGGAATAAAATTTGAACATAGGTCTGATCTTGAGGACTATTGGGCCAATGCTGCTGATAATTTTGAAGTAAGGAAAATAATATGGTCTGGGATACCACTTACTTTGATTCAGTCATTCAAAGTTTCCCAGGTGGCTGATCGGATTGAAGATAATGAATACGAGCAGCCACATAATGCAAGTTTAAGAGATGAGCCCCTTTCTTTGATTGATTGGTCAGATTAAAGGGATAACTTAGGAGATTTGATGAGGCTAGTAATTGAGTATTCAAAATGGTGGGCAGCCCAAAGAACCAATGAGCTCAAAGCAAGGAATATATCCCACACATATGATTTGGTGGGAGTTGACGAATCTTTTTCTTAAAATCATGGTGAGATGTCTGGTAATCCTAAGGGTCTTGAAAGTGTGGGATCAAGAAAGAGAAAAGAAACAACAGGAAGTTCAACCAAGGCAAGGGGGAAGAAGGTTGTTGATGAGGAGGTTGTAAACAAATGACAAAAGCCAAATTAGGCTCAGTCCACTATTAGGGCCTCATCCATAGCTCCAAATAGGCCTTCAATGGATGAACAAGACTAGAGAATGAGATAAGAATTCCTTCCACTGTCAAGGAGCAAAATTTGAAACCCATTCACCTAGAGGTTGTAGAGTTGGAGAACACTGAGCCTGCAAGAGAATTTTTGGATGCCATAATTTCAATGCTCAAGGGAGTAGATGATGACCCTAATGATGATGGTATAGAGAAATCAACCATTCCTAATTGATTGAAGGATAGAATGAAAGCCAATGCACTCATAGAAGAAGATACAACAGCCCTTTTGGCTAAATTGAACAAGACGGTGGAAAAGAAACCAGCTAAGAAATTTTCTTTGATCTAGAGAAATAACACAGGATTAGGGTCCATTCAAGTGGTAGTCCCAAAGGTTGACAAGGTATAGGAGGATATCACTCCTAAAGAATATGAAGTAACTACCATTGATCTGGGCCAAACTACTAAGGTACAAGAAGTTAAGAATTTGATGATTTAGTCCAAACCATCAAGGAGAGGTTGAATAAAGAAATTGAAAAGTGTAAGTCATCTTGCCGCTCCCCTATTCAGTGAGACGTTCAACTTGCCCTCGGGATTCGTGACATGTTTTAACCACCTCTAGTAGATCTAGGTAAAACTAGCATTTGTGACGTTTGTTGACAGCTCGAGCTTTTGGCACAACGACAAACATACCTAAAACTAGCATCAGAGCCTTGGGTCATGGGTTTGAATCTCGCAGGTCTAGTTGAGGGGGGATTGTAAGTCGTCTCGCCACTCCCCTAGTTAGTGAGACGTTCAACTTACCCTCAAAATTTGTGACATGGTTTAACCACCTCCCATGGATCTAGGTAAAATTGGTGTTTGTGACATCCGTTGATAGCTCAAGCTTTTGGCACAACGACAAACATACCTAAAACTGTTGGCATTTTTGGCATTAAATTGTCATTGATGTCAACCGAGATGATGGCAATTCATATAAGAGTGAGTAGACAGAATGAAAGCTTACCGGTAAGGCATAAATTGGGATGAAGGTTGTGTGTATGTTAACATGTTGAGAAATAAACCAGTCTGGTAGTTGGCTGCATGTTTATGATGAACAGGCAAAATGTTAAAGTTATCACAAACCATTCGAGGTGAAGATGTGTTATCGGTATAATGTGCACTGCCAGTTAGCAGAAGAAAAAGGCCTTACTAGTAAAGGTGTGTACCTGTATGAGTTTGCAGAATGCTCAAGTTTGAACCAACTATGTGTTGGTGAGCAGAGTGACTAACCAAGGTGATGCCATGTGGAGCCGAGGTGGCAAATAGGCAGAGGTTGATAAAACCACCATCAACACGGCTGGTGAAACTATCAGTCGATATAAATGAAACAACCACAAATCACGGGATTGTAATTGACTGATGCAACTCGAGGAAGAAAGAATGACAGAGGAAGATCAGGGAGTAGTTGGCACTTGGATCAAGAAAAGGAAATAGCTAAAGCATTTTATCTATCGACAAATTTCAAGGCAAGAAATCTTGTTCGAGATTGCTATTTTTATCAAATATGCATTAGATAATGGAAATTGTGTATACATGCATCCCTGAAGGACAGTTGATCAATCCAAGCCAGGCTGGATCAGATCTCATGAAGATTATGTCAAGAAGAGGAAACCCTAACCGCTCTGAAGTTTGAATTGCTTTCTACCAAGAAATCACGGGAATAAAGAGGAGAGCTCGAGATAGAGCAAGCTCATGTTGCAAAGAAGAGGAAGAGGAAAGAGAGATTAAGTAAAAGAGAATAATTTCTAGCCTTAAAAAGAGTTCTAAGAAATTTGTAGAGTAAGTGAGCAAGCATACTGGTGAGAGGGTTCTACCAGCATAACTATAGTTTCATAGTTAAGCTAAACCAATAAGGTGTGGCAGACTAGGTAGCATCCAAGTGTGACACAGTGTGTTGAGAGACTCTGTGTGTGTGTGTGTGTGAGAGAGAGAGAGAGAGAGAGAGAGAGAGAGAGATAACAAAGGCCAAGAATCAGAGAAAGTAATCTCACAACCGGTAGTGTGAGATTCAGTGGAGGAAAAAAGACTATCAACTGGCAGTGAGTTATTTGATCAAAGAGTTGCAGAATTCATTTACAACAAGAAGCCTTAATTGTATTCAAATATTAATTCAATATACATCACCAAGTTGAAGCATGGTGCAGGGGTTGGTGCTCCTTGGGTTGGTGCCCTAAATCTTTGTAATTTAGTGTTTTACCTATGAGGTTGGATTGGAGCAATAATCTCCAGCAGCTTTTCTCACCGAGGTTTTTCCCACATTGGGTTTTCCTCGTAAATCTGGTGTTGAGAGTTACATTTGTGTGAGTGATCTCTCTGGCTTTCTTTCTTGTTCTACCAGTTTGATTGTTTAGTGTTTAAGTGAATAACTAATATTCTGAAGTTGATATGAATGTCAAAACATTTAGGAACCACTTATTCACCCCCTCTTAGTGGTACTCTGTGTTCAACAATTGGTATCAGAGCGTAGGTTCTTGGTTATCTTTAAACCTTGAGTAGATTTAGGACTTTGAACACAATGGCAAGAAATGAGTCAGCTTCCTCAAAACCCCCATGTTTGATGGATCCAACTATGCCTTTTGGAGAAGAAGAATGAAGACCTATATTTCCTCCTTGGGTTTTGATGTGTGGATGTCTGTCAAGAATGGGTATGTAGTTCCTAATGCTCTTCCCACTGATTTAGATGCCAAAAAGGAGTATGAGAATAATGCAAGGCCAAACATGCTATCTTGAGTGGACTGTCTGATAATGAATTTGTCAAAGTCATCCACTATGTTTCAACAAAGGAGACTTTGGAAAAATTGCAGAGGTTGTTTGAAGGAGATGCAAAAGTCAAAGAAGCCAAGCTACAAGCACTAAGGGGCCAACTTGAAAGCATCAAAATGAAAGATGATGAAAACATTGCAGACTATCTTCACAGATTTGATGAAACTATGAATACTATTAGAGGACTTGGAGAAGATATTGCAGATGAGATTCTTGTCAAGAAGGTACTTAGATCTCTCACACCCAAGTATGATACTAAGGTATCTTCCATAGAAGAAGCCAAGGATCTGAAAACTTTTTCAATGGATGAGTTATTTGGTTCACTGATAGCCTATGAGATGAGAACAATCGATGATACTTCCTCAAGGAAACAAGCAGCATTCAATATCACCAAAAAGGGGAAAGGAGTAGCTACTCATGAAGAATCTAGTGAAGACTCGGATGCGGAAGTAGGAAACTTTGTCAAGAAGCTCAAAAGAGGAACCAATCGATATAAAGGAAAGCTACCACTTAAATGTTTCAACTGTGGGAAGGTAGGACACTTTGCTACTAATTGTCCTCACAAGGAAACTGATGCAGATGAGTCAAGAGAGTTCATAAAATATGTCGGCAAAGATAGAGAAAGAAACGACTATCGGCAAGGAAGGAGAGGCTAACAGAATAATAACAGTCTATATACTATTGAGGATGATACGACAAATGAAGAAAATGCATCAGAAGTTGATTACCATGAGAATGACAAAAAATTCAACCTCTTCATGGCACTTGGTGAACCAGTTGATGAAGATGAGGAAGAGGAGGATATTGAGGTTGAAGTGGACTTGGAAGGTGAACTTATCAGTGCTCTTGAGGAATTGAGTAAAACAAGAAGAAAACTCAAGAGCGTTAAGCTTGTTGTAGTAGATGAATAAGATCTCTTGAAGCAATCCCTAGATGAGTCCAGTCAAGTTATATCTGATTTGAAATTGCAGCTGGAAGAAACTAAGAGGATGTGTGAAGCTACAACCTCTTATCTGACAAAGAAGGAAAAGGAGCATCAAAAGTTGGAAGCAGAAATAATAAAGCTCAGAAAGGAGCTTGACGAAAGTAAGGAAGAAATAAAAATAAGGAGCAAGTATGAAGGCAATACCGAGGCCTTAGACAAGATGTTGAGCAAACGGAATCAATCCAAAGACACTGGTGGCCTAGGCTTTGAAGAAGGTCAAAGTTAAACCCACAAAGATAAACCCGACAAAGAAATAATGTTCACTTGTTCAATTAAAAGTGAAGAAAAGAAGACATTCAATGCAGGCAAGGATATCGACAAAAAGACATATATAGATGCTGTTGGAAATCGCCACTCAAATCGATACACAACAATGAACCGGAGGCAGCACTTCTTATATCAACATGCAGATCCAAGGAGAAATGCAAGAGTTGACCGTGAACGATTCACCATACTCAACAACATGAAGGGAAGAGCCCAATGAGGTAGTTCCATTCAAGACCAAAACAACCTAACTGGTATGTTTCAAACTTTCATGGTTACTGTTACCGGTGTAACAAATTTGGGTATAGAATAGCTGACAGTAGATTAATCAATAATCCCTCTATGAGTTATGAAACTAGAAATCCATTTAATGCACTCTGGGATATGAATGTTGTCTGTTATTAGTGAAATGGATATGGTCATAAGAGCTTTGATTATAGGAAGAATAAATTTGTACCCTACAATAATTTTAAGGATGTTCCCTTAAATGAAAATGTAAAATGCTATAATTGTCAAGAGTTTGGACACATAGAAAAGTTATGTAAAAACTGGAAGATCAAGCAAAAGAAAATAAATCTTGATCAAGAGTCGGTAACTGAACCTGCGCACAATATAGCAGCTAACAAGAAGAAGGAGACCAAACCAGTTTGGGTTGAGAAAGAAAAGGAAAAGGTAGAATCAATTCTCATAGTACATATTGCCTTACATGCTGAAAGGAAAAATCTATGGGTTGTAGATAGTGGTTGCTCAAACCATATGACTGGTGACAAAAGGAAATTCATCAAACTTGAAGACTAGAATGGTGGTTCAGTAAGGTTTGGAGACAACTCCTCCATCAAAATAAAGGGAAAAGGCACTTTAAGCATTGATGGAAAATTGAAGGCACATGATGTATATTATGTGGAAGGCCTTAAGCACAATCTACTGAGTGTGACTCAGATGTGTGACAAAGGTTACAAATTCACCTTTGACTCAACCAGTTGCCAGATAAAGAAAGATAGTACCGGTCAAGTTGTGGCAGAAGGAAAGAGAACAAATGGAAACGTTTATAATCTAAAGGAATGTTATGAGTCCCAATGTGATAGGACAAGTAGATGAAAGTTGGCCGTGGCACCGAAGATTAGGCCACATAAACTTTGATAACCTAGTTGCAGTAAGAAAAAAGGGGTGTGTGAGGAATATTCCACCCATCATCAAACCAGTAAACACATTTTGTGATGAATGTGTAAAAGTTAAGCAAACTAAAGTGAGCTTCAGGACAAAAGAGCACAACACCTCAAGACCACTTGAAATCATGCATACAGATCTGTGTGGTCCAACTAGAACAAGAGCACTTGTAGGTGAAAGATACTTTATGCTCTTCATTGATGACTACTCAAGAATGACATGGGTCACCTTCTTGCAAGATAAATCACAATCATTTGAAAGATTCAACATCTTTCGGAAGACGGTGGAGAAAGAAAGTGGGTGCAGGTTAAAATGTCTAAGATCATACAGGGGTGGAGAGTTTACTTCAAATGAGTTTGAATATTATTGTGAAAAACATAGAATTAGAAGGCAATACTCACCTCCTAGGACACCACAACAAAATGGTGTGGTAGAAAGGAAGAATAGGAGAGTCAAGGAGATGGCCAAAACCATGTTAAATGAGGCCAGTTTGCCAAACATTTATTGGAAGGAATCTTTTCATACTGCTGCATATACCTTGAACGGGGTTCAATTAAGGAGTAACAACAAAACAACACCTTATGAGTTGTGGTATGATCAGAAGCCTTCAGTCAAATACTTCAAAGTATTTGGAAGCAAGTGCTTTATCAAGAAAGACATGGATGGTCTAGGAAGTTTTGACTCCAAGAGTGATGAAGGAATCTTCCTTGGTTACTCATCTAACAACAAGGCCTAAAAATGCTACAACAAAAGACTAAGAAGAGCCATTGAGAGTGTGTATGTAAGACTTGATGAGGATATGCACAAAGGATGTCAACCACAGATCAACTGGTATGATGACTTCAGTGATGAAGATGATGAAGCTCAATTAGACATTGAACTAGAGGAAGCATGCAAGAAGGCCCCCAATCGGTATGTACAACTAAATCACCTGAAAGAGAAAATTTTGGGAAATAAGAGTGATGGTGTGCAAACTAAAAGAAGACTTGCTCAGAATGATGAACAAGTTAACCTCTGCCTCATGACTGAAGTTGAACCTAAAACATTCAATGAGGCAAGCAAAAGAAAAGAATGGATAGATGCCATGGAAGAAGAACTGCAACAGATTGAGAAGAACAAAACTTGGGAATTAGTCCCTAGACTGGAGGATAAGAACATCATTGGCACTAAATGGGTCTACCGGGACAAGATGAATGAAGAAGGTAAGATTTTTATGCATAAAGCTAGACTAGTGTGCAAAGGATACTCTCAAGTAGAGGGGATTGACTTTGAAGAAACATTTGCACTGGTAGCTAGATTAGAAGCAATTAGAATGTTTCTAGACTACTCTGCCTACAAGGGTTATAAAGTATATCAAATGGATGTAAAATCTGCATTTCTAAATGGAAATTTGGAAGAAGAAGTGTACATGGAGCAACCGAAAGGGTTTCTGCTACATGATGATGAGACATTTGTGTGTTGGTTGAAGAAGGCCTTGTATGGTCTAAAGAAAGCTCCTAGAGAATGGTACTCAAGACTAGATTAGTATCTGAAGGAGTAGGGATTCAAGAAGGGAAGTGTTGATAGAAATTTGTACATAAAGAAAGATGGGAACCACATGATAATTGTGGTTGTGTATGTAGATGACATTATCTTTGGAGGCAACAAGGATGCCCTCTGCAAAGAATTTGTTGATCAGATGCAGTCAGAATTTGAGATGTCAATGCTTGGTGAATTGACTTACTTCCTTGGTTTGCAGATATTGCAGCAAGATAAAGGAATTTTTACCTCACAAATCAAGTATGCAAAGGAGATGTTGAAGAAATTCCAACTAGAAGATTGTAAACCGGAAAGTACTCCCATGGTGACCGGCAGCAAATTGAGCAAGAATGATGAATCATCGGTGGTGGATCACTCTATACAGATCCATGATAGGTAGTCTACTGTATCTAACTACTTCAAGACCGGATATAGTTCAGGCAATATGCATGGTGGCCAAATTTCAAGTTGCACCAAAGCAGTCACATATGAATGTTATTAGCAGAATATTTAGGTACCTACAAGGGACGCTCAGCTATGATTTGTGGTATCCTAAACAAGGAGAGTTTATCTTGGAAGCATACACTGATGCTGATTGGGAAGGTTGCATTGATGATCGAAAGAGCACAAGTGGTGGTGCATTCTTTCTAGGTGACTGGTTGGTCTCATGGCACAACAAGAAGCAGGACTCAGTCTCTCTATCTACTGCTGAAGTTGAATACATTGTTGCTACTCTGAGGTGCTCTGGATGAAGTAGACTCTCAAAGACATACATGTGGACATCATTGATCCTATTCTCATTCGGTGTGACAATTCGAGTGCAATCAACATAGCAAAGAATCCAGTCATGCATTCCAAAACAAAGCACATTACTATCAAGTATCACTTTCTTAGAGAGAAGGTTGAAGGCCAGGAGGTAAGGATGGATTATGTCCCTACTGGAGAACAAGTAGCAAACATTTTCACCAAACCATCACCGGTAAGAACTTTTGAGTACCTCTGACACAAGTTGGGAGTTGTGTCCTTTGTCTAGGAAGGCTTCATGTGGTTTAGGGGGAGTTGGTAGTGGTCAAAGGGGGATCTTGGTATGGATCAAAGAGGGAGTGCATAGTACCCTTTGTTATTGTGTCAAAGGGGGAGAAATGTACCGGTATGAAGTGTCTTGCGACAAGTTGACATCAATGCCAAAGGGGGGAATTGTTGGCATTTAGGCATTAAATTGTCATTGATGTCAACTGGCATGACGGCAATTCACATAAGAGTGAGCAGACAAAATGAAAGCTTACTAGTAAGGCATAAATTGGGATGAAAGTTGTGTGTATGTTAACATGTTGAGCAATAAACTAGTCTGGTAGTTGGCTGCTTGTTTATGATGAAGAGGTGGAATGTTAAAGTTATCACAAACCACTGGAGGTGAAGATGTGTTATTGGTATAATGTGCACTGTCGGTTAGCAGAAGAAGAAGGCCTTACTGGTAAAGGCGTGTACCTATATGAGTTTGTTGAATGCTCAAGTTTGAACTGACTATGTGTCGGTGAGCAGAGTGATTGACCATGGTGATGCCATGTGGACCCGAGGTGGCAAATAGGCAGAGGTTGATAAAACCACCATCGACACGGTTGGTGAAACTATCAGTCAATATAAATGAAACAACCACAAATCACAGGATTGTAATTGACAGATGTAGCTTCAGGAAGAAAGAATGATAGAGGAAGATCAGGGAGTAGTTGGTGCCTCAATCAATACAAAGGAAATCCGATTTAGGAAGACCTCGAAAAGGAAATAGCTGAAGCATTTTATGTGTCGACAGATTTCAAGGCATGAAATCTTGTTCAAGATTTCTATTTTCAGAAAATATGCATTAGATAATTGAAATTGTGTACACATGCATCCCTGAAGGACAGCTAATCAATCCAAGATAGGCTAGATCAGATCTCATGAAGATTGTGTCGGGAAGAGGAAACCCTAACCGCTCCGAAGTTTGAATTGCTTTCTACTGGGAAATCAAAGGAATAAAGAGGAGAGCTCAAGACAGAGCAAGCTGATGTTGTAGAGAAGAGGAAGAGAAAAGAGAGATTAAGTAAAAGAGAATAATTTCTAGCCTTAGAAAGAGTTCTAAGAAAGTTGCAAAGTAAGTGAGCAAGCATACTAGTGAGAGGGTTCTACCAGCATAACTATAGTTTCATAGTTAAGCTAAACCAACAAGGTGTGGCAGAGTAGGAAACATCCAAGTGTGACATAGTGTGTTGAGAGACTGTGTGTGTGTATGAGAGAGAGAGAGATAATAGAGGCCAAGAATCAGAGAAAGTAATCTCACAACCGGTAGTGTGAGATTCAGTGGAGGAGAAAAGACTATTAATCGGTAGTGAGTTATTTGATCAAAGAGTTGCAGAATTCATTTGCAACAAGAAGCCTTAATTGTATTGAAATAGTATTTCAATATACATCACCAAGTTGAAGCTTGGTTCAGGGGTTGGTGCTCCTTGGGCTGGTGCCCTAAAAATGCAGGGGTTGGTGCCCTAAATATTTGTAATTCAGTGTTTTACCTGTGAGGCTGGATTGGAGCAGTAGTCTGCAACAACTTTTCTCACTGAGGTTTTTCCCACATTGGGTTTTCCTCGTAAATTTGGTGTTGAGAGTTACATTTGTGTGAATGATCTCTTTGGCTTTCTTTCTTGTTATATTGGTTTGATTTTTTTGTGTTTTAGTGAATAACTGATATTCTGAAGTTGATTTGAAAGTCAAAAAGTTTAGGAACCACTGATTCACCCCCCTCTTAGCGGTACTCTGTGTTCAACAAAAAGAAGTAGTTGAAAACTGAAAATGAACAATGGAGGAGGTATGTCCATCACCTGATGAATCCCATTGCTCGGGAGGAGGTAGCAGTTGTTCTTCCCTTATCCCTTCCATAGGAGTCTATAAAAGATTATGAAGATATGAAAATTACTTTAGGAGAAGTTAAAGGATGGATCTTAGATACAATAGAGCAAGTTATCGTATATGAATCCACATCCTCTTTTCTATGTCGAATCTAGGACATGTATGTGGCTTGGGAGGATCTTCAGAGTATCCAGAATAGAATAATTTCATGCTTAAAGGGGATGAGAGGGCTTCGCAAATAGGATTTGGTAGATGGAGGAGTAATTCAGGCTGCTGATATTTATCACTTCAACACATGGTATTTCACCCTGACCACTAGAGTTGAATCCTTGAAGATAATTGAGGCCAAGTGCACTAAAGTAGGGGGGTCATTTGAGGAATTCAAGATAAAATCTTCCTCATATTAGCTGAGATCTTCAAGAAGGATGTGGTATGAGAGAAAGATATGTGTGCAAAGAATCTGAATGCCAAAATCCAGGAGAATTTCTTCAATTCTGTAGGACCGATTCTCAAAAAAAGTTTGGCTAAGGCTTCAAACTTCTTGTTTATCGATGAAAATTTTCTAACACAAGCTACTGATTGGGAAGGGATTTTGGACACATGTGCTGATGAGTTGGATATGGCAAACTACAAAATTAGCAGCTTGCCACATGTCACCATGGAGGAGGTTCATCCTCTTGCATCTAGATCCTTCAAATTCGTTGCCTCAAAAAAGGAAAGTGGGCGCATCCTCCTTGAAAGTAGCATCTAGTGAAACTTGTCATATTCTCATTTGCTCAAACTACCTAGGTTTTGGAAACCCTAGTTAGGATTTTGATACTTTGATCTGGGCCCTTGATCACTTTGATCGAGGCCCTTGACCACTATTTGAACTTGGTCGTTCATTATTTTTTTGGTGCCTTTCCTCCTCTCATTTGAAGAGTGTGAGTTTTTAGTTAATTTGTTGCGAGAGATTTCTTTCATAATAGAGTTTCTTATGTGCTTAATTGGCTTTGGAACATATATTGCCTAAGTGATTGGCATGGTTTACATTTTCTTCAACAAGTAGAGTAGAATTTATTTTAAGTTGTTAGGTGAAATACAAAATTTGATAAGTGTTAAATAAAAGGTGAAACATGTTTGCTCATGCTTTTCATAACTGGATGATTTCTATTTAGCATGCAAAGTTAGTCTGAGCTCATTTTTGTTGATGCTTAACTTCAATCTAAGTAGATATTGTTTGAATTGATGATATTTGCCTTGATATGAAAATTACAAGCACAAACCTTTAAAGATTGCACCTACTCTGTTGAGTTGTTTAATTGGTGGACCAAAGTATGGTATATTTTGCCTTGGTCAGCACTATCTTGAATTTCTTAGGAGTAGCATAGAATTTCTAAACCTTTATCCTTTTATCCTTTTTTGAATTCCAAAACTAAACAATTCAAAAAAAGAAGAGAGATAACATTTATTGTCAAATATATCTAAGTCCTAACTTGTGAATGATATTAGTTAAGCATAAGTCCCTCTTGTATTTTAGCATACATAACCAAGGAAGCTATCCAACATAAAGTAGCTCGTTTGCACATATGAACCTTGGAGTTGTCAGGTGGTCTTTCTTTTGCAATCTTGGCATACATACTCATTTTGTTCAAGATAGGATAGAGCATCCTTAACATTTTATTCTAATGTTCAGTGAATGATAAAATGTGCACCAATGGGGCACAAATATGGCTTGCAATTAAGAAAACAAAGACATCAAAAGCTATTCCCAAGAAGTCACAAAAAACTAGAAATTAAGAGAACCCAAGCCTAGTGAGTGCTACTTCTTTTGCCTCGTTTATTCAAACAAAACCAACAACTGCATTGGGTGTAGGTGGGGGTGATGAAGAGCCACCTGAAAATAACAAGCCTCCAGAGAAAACTTGTGGAGAAGGTCCATTACCAGACACAAGGATGGAGAAAGAGAGTAAAGAAAGAAAAGATAAAAATAAGGAGCAAAAAGGAGTTAAGGAAAAAGGAAAAAGGGTAATTCAGAATCAAGAGCAAGTAGACGCCAATTTCTATGGAGAACCCAAAGGTGGTGAGTCAAACACACTGTTAGGATTCCCATAGATACTGAGAGGGGGGGGGGGGTGAATCAATATCTAACCGGTTATGAGATTTTCTTAACTTAAAACATGTAAAGCATATCAATACTGTATACTGGTAAACAAGAAATAATGTAATAAACAGAGATAACAACAACCACATGAAAACACACCATAACACAATAGTTTAACGAGGAAACCCAGTGTGAGAAAAACCTCAGTGGGATTTGTGACCCACAATATTTACTTACTGGCCAATAAGAGTATATTACTGCTACAAGAGGGGCCTGCACATGCAGGAAGGCCAAGTGCCTAGAGCTCACTGCTCAATTACAAAATGGGAAGTCTCACTAACTTACAAAATGGATTATATAAATCCAATGTCTTGTACTGCTTCAAAATAGCATCTACTATGCCAGATTCAGTACCGGTTTATAGCTCTACTTCTTACATAAACCCTTAACCTATAATTCGCATAATAGGTCGGTCTTATTTCACCTATATTCTTTTTCCATCTGTTGCATAAATGTTCTAAAATGATCTCTTATATATATGAGTCATTTTACAATTTGCCAAGTCAGCTTACAATGATTTTACAATAATTAACAAAATACATTACAAACAAAATTCATGTTGGCTCTTGTGCCGGTATGCTTCCTTTCACTATTGGTGGTCTCTGTGCCAGTGTAGAGTCTGTCTTTGTTGTTGTCGGTAAATTGTCTTGCCGATGTCACAGGATTGCAAGGTTGCCATTAATGACAAAACCTTCAATCACCTACAATATCTCATTGGAGTGTGCATTTGCCAACAATCTCCCCCTTTGGCATTGATGGCAACACTCATGAGAAAAATCCAAAAACTGTTATCCAAAGAGTTTGCCAGAATTTACCAAAATTTGTGTACCAAAAGAATATGTGCTCCCCCTAAGCTGATAAGCCAATTGCTGATTGTTTTTCTCATACCACTACTCCCCCTTTGGCATCAATGACAAAGGTTGTCAAATTGTCAATGAGTGTGGTTTCTTGTTTCATCCTTGTAACCAGTTGGTTACAATCTGAAATAGATCTGCCAAAACTAGATTCAAGCTCTCAATGAACTTTTTGTTGTCTCAAATTGCGGCCTTAGTTCTCTGAACTATACCACTGAGGTGTTGCATTTGCTCTGCTAGTGTTCTTTGTCCTTGAATCAAAGCATCAGATATTTATTTTCTTAAGGAGGCGAAGTAGTCCAATTTTGGACTCAATCTCCATTTAAGATCTTTAGCCTTACCTTTTATTCTTTCTTTTTCTCTTTCCAACTTTAATAGTTCTTCTTCAAAACCTGTTATCTTCTTCTCAAAAACTGATAATGAATCAGATGAATTAATGAAATTATCAGCTAGTTGATTTATTTCCTCCTGTATCTTGTTGATCTTCTTGTCTATATCAGCTGTCAAAAAGTTAGTTTTACAAGTATCCCTATACAAAGTTTTGAATTCCTTTAGTGTACTACATAGTTCTAGTAAAAGAGTGTCAAATTTCCTTGTACGCTTCTTTATTTCTCCTCAAAAAATTTGTGTTTTTCTTTCTCTAATCTCTCCTTGAGTGCTTCCTCTTTTATTTGTTCAATTGTCATA
The DNA here is from genome assembly GCF_030272615.1 of Cryptomeria japonica. Taxonomy (NCBI): domain Eukaryota; kingdom Viridiplantae; phylum Streptophyta; class Pinopsida; order Cupressales; family Cupressaceae; genus Cryptomeria; species Cryptomeria japonica. The sequence goes on from NC_081413.1 coordinate 530,568,206, forward strand.
GTGTTGTCAGTAATATACTTCGACAAAGTGTCAAGTTGACCTAAAGAATCTTTATTGTCTAAATTACATTTAGGGGCTATCATTTTCAAAATTAGAATTGTGTCATCAATTGCCTTGTAAGCTTGTGAGCTACACTCTGTTATCTTCTTGATAGAATCTAGAAGAAATTCTATCACATTATTTGATGAACCAACAATCTGAATTCTGCCGGTGGGAGCAATTTCCTTGCTTGTGGTGACCTCTAGTAGGTCAGTTTGTGTTTCCATTTCTTTAAGCATAGGTTTGGATTGCTCAGTTGTTGCCTATGGCACTAACACTGTGTGAACCTATTGCTGTGATGGAGCTTGTTGCTTTATCTATTGCTCAATGTTATCATCTACCAGTTTACCTTCTGTACAATCTGTTGCTAGTGGCTCATTAGCCATATCTGTTTTTCCTATTGAGTCCTTATCTACCAGAATAGTGACCTTCTGAGTGTCAATGTCAACTGTATATAACACCTCAAAGTTTGGATTTGTGTCCTCTTGTGGTATATCCATACTCTCACTAGCTGGTTGATTGTCAATGGTGACTACCGATGGAGTATCCCGAGGTAGTGGGGATAAGTTATCTCTTATCTTTATGCTAGGGGGCCCACCAACCTTGCCTTTATCCTTATCCTTATCCTTCTGATATACTTTGATGGGTTTAGGGTTTCTATATTCTTCTTGCTTTTCCTTTTCTACAAGGAATTAGTTGTTTCCTCTGCAACCTCATTTACTCTACCAACCATAAGTGCTACATGTTGGTGTGCAGTTGAAAATACTGACCAGTTAGCCTTAGAGATTAGATCATCTATCTCTTTTGGTGAGTTAACTGGATATACTGCAAGAAGTTTTTCAATCTTTATTTTCTTGTCAAGCTCTACAACAGCTTGCCTTCTAGCTTCAAGTCTTTTGAATAGTTCAGTCCGTAATTCATCTACAACTTGCATTAGAAATTTCTTGTAGATGTCCAAGTGTAGGATTACACTATTCTCAACCTTTTCCTTGTCATCAATTGATAATGAATCATACAGTTTATTGATATTTTTCAGCTTTTCATCCTCTGTTATTTCATCTAGTAGTTTGTCAATTGGAGCAATGTTTTGTTGTGTCTTCTTCTTGGGTGTTAACTTCTTCTTTGGAGTTAACTTCCTAGCTGGGGGCCTTACTGCCTGTTGTTTCTATCTAGTTTTTCTAGGAGAAGGTGTAGATACCGATGAAGGTTTCCTTTTTCTCACAACTCTTTTAAATTCTACTGGTATATCACTTTCAAAGAAGTTGCAACCGATGAAAGGTGAGTTTTCGGTTGTAGTGCTTCTAACTCATCTTCTGTAATACTAGTTCTCTTGATTACATCTTCCTTTACAACTTTTGTTTGTCAGGATCCTCTTCTTACTATTGCTTCAGCCTTTTTAACATTCTTCTTAGATTGGATTTGTTTTTCAATTTTTTCAGCACTACCAAATACCTCTTCCTTAGGTTCCTTGGGTGCTTCTAGGATGGCTTTTGCATATGTTTCAATTATGAGATCATCAGTTTCATAACCCATTTCAGTAACCCAAATAGTTCTTGGGATAACTACTTTCATCCAAATTTCATCCTTTTTAATAACAAAGCATATTTCATCTTTATACTTATCTACAATTGCTTGTGATAATCTGATTCTAGTCTTCATCCGGGCCTTCAATGCTTGAAAGTATTCATTTATATTCTTTTCTTTGTTTTCTCCCATGCCACTTAGTAAATCAGACAGTTCTTTGCCTACCAGTATATGAAAACCTAGATTTTTGTTACTAATACCGAGCACCTATTTTGTTATGTGCAGCATTAAATAGACAAGTAGGTTTCCAAATCTAAATGTCCCCTTTTTGTCTTTCTTAATCTTTCTAAAGTTTTCAATTAGTTCATCTTTCAACCATTCACACATATCTATTTTTGCCTTTTTATTAACCATGTCATGGGCACTCTTTATGCATAGGCTAGAGACTGAGTTTAACCTATTTGCACGTGTGGTTTTGTAGCCTAAAATCATGCTAATGAATCTGACATTGATGTCGGTTACATCATTTACCCTCAAGGATCTCTTATCAGATGTTGCACCTATTAGATTAATCACTAGGTCATTTGAGACCTTCTTTGTCTTATCAGGTCTGTTACCCGTGGAAGGTAACCTTGTCACAGTTTTTACTGCTTCCTTAGTGATTTTGTGAACTGAATCCAACCAGAAAAATTCACCATGAACCCTGCTTAATACTATCCTTATAACATCTTTAGGAAAATCTAGAATACTGAGAATTTCAGTGAAACCTAGGGTTTCCACTATCTCGTGTTCAGCCTTAACATTGTCAGTTTCATCACAGATTACTAATTTATACATGTTCTTGATTTCCTCATCACCTAATTCTTCTATGTGACAATGTATGTACATTCTAGGGTCTTCAGCAAAAACTACTCCTTTGGGGATTTGAGAAAATGCACCAACATTATCATCTTTCTTGGCGATCTCGGGAACTAACTGGAATACGGGTCTAGGGCATTTAATCACTTCGACTATAGTAGGGTTTGCTATGAATTCAGGAACAGAAGAAGAAGCCATGGATATAAATACCTTTATCTGCCTTAAGGATGATTGCTTGATGAATTTCTTCTCTTCTTTGCTTGGAATGCCTTCACTCAGGAATTTTCACGCTCTCAAAGATTTGAATGCTCGGTGAAATGAAATTGGAGCCAAAACACTTGTTTTATAATGTCGAATTTTCCAACTACCACATTTAATGCTTGCTGGTTAAGTAATGACTTAACTTATCTGCTAGTATAGAAGTAATTTCAACTTCTCACCATCAACCGAGGGAATAATAGCCTGTTTCACATTTGATTGCCAAACCCTCAAATGAATTTTCTTCAGTTAGATGAAGAGTCTCCTGCCGGTGGAGTGTTACTCTATTCTGTCGGTGGAGTATTCCTATCAAAATTTATATCTGACTTTTTGATCTATTATTTTGAGAATTCTTGTTTTACTTCTTCAACCTTTTCTTTACCTTTCAAACTAGCACCATTATTACTTGCCAGTGAGGACCTGCTTCTACAAAATTTTGCAATATGTCCAATCTTGTTACAGGCATAATAAGCCACATTATTTTTTTTAATAGCTTTCGCATATCCTATGCCGGTTTGTGTTTTGCATTGATTAGATAAGTGTCCAAATCTTCCACAAACATAACATTTTACATTCATTCTGCAATTCTCTGAATTATGACAAACTTTGTTGCATTTGGAACATTGATCAGTGGGTGTATTGGTATTCTGATAATTTCTAGATCTACATTGATTTGCTCTATGACCATACTTGTTACAGTTAAAGCATTTTCCATTGAACTTATAAGCATTTGGTTGTCTTACTTGTTTGCTATGATCATGTGTGTTTGCAGTACCGAAGCTTTCACCAACTTCAAAGCCAAGGCCATTAGTGTCACCATTTGGTTTCTGATTCTTCAGCAAGTCACCAAGTTCTTCTGAGCTTTTCTTGAATTTTTCTTTATGTTGATTTGCAGCAACCAGATCTCCTTCCAAGATATCTTTTTGTCTCATGAGTTCATTTGAGTCATTTTGTGCATGCATCAGATCTGTCTTCAACATATCATTTTCATAACTAAGTCTTGTATTTTCATTTGCAGCATCATTCAATCTTCTAGTCAAATCTTCTTTATTCTTCTTTCTATCTTCAATTTCTTTACAAAATCTCATAGTCATATCCTGCATCTCATTATTTGTTGTTATGTTTTCTTGTTTTGGCTTATTCAACAGATCACTAAGAGTTTCCTTTTCATCATTCTCATTTTGCATCTTTTCACAAAGTTCTCTTCTCTTGTTTCTTGCAATGGTAAGATTTTCTTGAAGTGCTTGAATGATATCCTGTGTAGCCTTTAGATCATCTTCAAGTTTGATATTTTTCAATTTTTTTGCATCATAGTCTGAGAGAGCTCCTTCTAATTGCTTCATCAAGTTTTCCATCTCTACTGATGTCAAGATTTTCCTCAAGTTGTTAGGCTTCTGAAAATAGAGGACTAGGCTCTGATACCAATTATTAGGATTCCCATAGATACTGGGGGGGGTGTGAATCAGTATCTAACCAATTATGAGATTTTCTTAACTTAAAACATGTAAGGCATATCAATACTGTATATCGGTAAACAAGAAATAATGCAATAAATAGAAATAACAACAACCACATGAAAACACACCATAACACAATAGTTTAACAAGGAAACCCAATGTGGGAAAAACCTCGGTGGGATTTGTGACCCACAATATTCACTTACTGGCCAATAAGAGAATATTACTGCTACAAGAGGGGCCTGCACATGCAGGAAGGCCAAGTACCTAGAGCTCACTGCTCAATTACAAAATGGGAAGTCTCACTAACTTACAAAATGGATTATATAAATCCAATGTCTTGTACTGCTTCAAAATAGCATCTACTATGCCAGATCCAGTACCGGTTTATAGCTCTGCTTCTTACATAAACCCTTAACCTATAATTCGCATAATAGGTCTGCCTTATTTCACCTATATTCCTTTTCCATCTATTGCATAAATGTTCTACAATGATCTCTTATATATATATATGAGTCATTTTACAATTTTCCAAGTTGTCTTACAATGATTTTACAATAATTAACAAAATACATTACAAAAAAAATTATTGTCGGCTACTGTGTCGGTATGCTTCCTTTCACTACCAGTGGTCTTTGTGTTAGTGTAGAGTCTGTCTTTGCTATTGCTGGTAAATTGTCTTGCCGGTGTCATAGGATTCCAAGGTTGTCATCAATGACAAAACCTTCAATCACCTACAATGTCTCATTGGAGTGTGCATTTGCCAACACACACAATCCCCTTTCAATTTGTAAAATATAGAAAGGACTCCACTTATAAAAAGAACTTTGTTGTTTATTCATGATTCCATTCAAAGTGTTATGCAAACATTATCTTCACTGTCTTGGCTTGAAATATCCTTGTCTAAGAAAAGAAAGATTGAGTTTGCTAAGAAGCCAGATGTATATAACATAACACAATTGCTTCAATCAATTTCCTCTCAGAAGGCTAAGAAACTTAAGACTATTGCAAGCATAGTCGAGGATGAAAACTTGGACCACCTATTCTTAGAGATCGCTCATCCCACCACACACAAGGACCAAATCAAGCCACAGTAGCTGATTTCAATATGACCAGAATTGATACGAGCCCTCCTAGCTAGGATGCAAAATTGCATAGCTTCCAGGTCACTACCACTAAATTAATGGAGAGAACTAAGAAAGATAAATTTGATAAAGGGGAATCAAAGGCAATGGTGAATGTAATTTTTGATTGTTTGAGATTATTGTTAGGCTCATCTTCACAGTCATGTAGCTCATCATAGTTCATACTAGATCCCAAATCAGATGCCAATAAATAATTGGTGACAATGGTACAAACTGATAGCCATTTTGGCTGGGTTACCCAAGAGTGGATCAAGAAGATTAGAGTTAAAGGAGGCCCTTTCATTGACAATATGTGTAAAGCATGCAATGATCTTATTGTAGAAAGAAATGGTATCAATTCAGAGATTGCAACTACTAAGCAAGAAGAGGTTGGACACTTACAAATTATAAAAGAACTCAAAGAAATTGTATTCCTAGGTGTGACGCTATTGTTGCGGAGAAAATAATTTCCAATGCTCTAGATAATCAATGTGTTGTTTAGATAGAAAGTCTCAAATGGAAATGCACCCTCCTACAAGAGAATATCCAAGAGCAGAATAAGTTATCTGAAGATGCTAATAAGATGATAGGCCAAATTATACAAGAATTCACTAACAATGGTTGTTGAATCAAGAGAAAGGATAACTCTGGGGATGCCATAGTGGATGAGTTTAAGGCAGAATTTGAAAGCAATATTGACACCTTGCCTAATCCAAAAAAATTTAATGAAGAGAAGCAAAACATGTCGGCTAGAATTGATTCCTCCTTGAGTTGGTGTGGTAATCATGCGAGAGCCTTCTCCACTAAAAACAAAGGTGGTAAAACCTTATGGGGATTAAGAAGACATAATTTTTTTATTCCATGTGATCAAGCGATTCCAACCATTCTAAAGGTGCTTTAGGATTATAAGTCTAGGTGAGCACAACAACAACCAACTCAATAAGGAGATTCCAATGTAGACCCATCAAAGGTGTTGTTGTGACCTAATCACACCACCCCATTCTGAATGGGGACCCCCTACTTTTTAGGTCATCTTGGTCCTTTGGTTGTGGTTCTTTAGATCTTTTTGCATCAATCCCTTTAATCTCCCTAGTTTGCAAGTATTTTTGATAAGTTTTGGTCAAGTCTACAAGTGTTTTGAGCGAATTTGACTAAGTCTGGAGCCTAGTTTGTCTATTTTAAGGTTTTTCCCTTCAAACTTAGATTTGAGGTCATTTCCTTAGGTTTTGGAAAATCTGAACATTGCAATGAAGTCAAGACCTTTCAAGGAAGCTACCAGTGAAATTTAAGTGAATTTTGAGCACTTACTATTTTTAGTAAGTTTCACTATATTCTAGATTGGCATTTTTTATATTTAAACAAACTTACTATTTTTAGCAATTTCTATTTTTAGTGTCACCCTATTCCGGTTTTCCCTAATTTGATGTTTGGAAGTACTTACTATTTTTAGTAAGTCTATTTTTATTAGTCTATCTCAAGCAGTGGTCAGGGCACCAATGGCAGAGAATTCTTGAAAATCCAAGTCTAAATTCAGAAAGTTAAAAAAGCAGGCAGTTGATCAAAAAAATGGCTAAGTATTGAATTCTTTCCTAGAGTGGAAAAAGCACAAAAATCCTTCTAAGGCAAGAGAAATCCACTTCAATCCATAAATGGCAACCAAATCCAGGCGATGAGCAAAAAATGTCTAAGGCAAGGAAGAATTTCTAAACTTGTCAAAATTCCTTTATCCCTACCAAAATCAGCCCAAACCTAAAATAGGGTACCAAAATGAGGAAATGGAGGAAAAATCACTTTTTTCAAAATTCCTCCATCAATATCAAATAGCGCCCAAGAAGAGAGTAGAGTTCCAAGCAGGGGTAAGGAAGGAATTTCCTTATAAATGAAACAATCCTTCAGCAAGGTGAAATGACACTCTAGATTGGATATGGGTGCTAAAGTGGGGTGTAGGAGAAATTTCCTCCCAAACATGATTTTCCTCCATCATTGATAAATGGCGCTCTAAACTAGATTTGGGCATTGGAAAGGGGTCATGGAAAAATTTTCCTTCATGCCAAATATCCATGCATTAAGTGAAATTAGCACTCAAGTTGAGCTATGGGTGCCAAACAGAGGGTAAGGAGGAATTTTTCTCCAAGGTTAGAATTCCTGCATCAAGGTTAAATAGCACCCAAGTTGAGGTGAGGGCGTTAGAATAAGTTAAGGGAGGAATTTTCCTCCCAAGAACAAATTCCTCCATTATAACATAATTGTGCCCAAGACATGAAAGGAGCGCTAAAAACATGAAGAGGGGAATTTTCAAGATTTTCAAAATTCCTTCTCACAATTCAAGCTTCGCCCAAGGACACAGGAAAGTGTCGAGTTCGAGGCAAGAGAAAAAATTGAAAATTCCTAAAGAATTCCTTTCTTAGAGATGAATTACACTCAAGGTGAAGAAATTCCAAGGCACAAGAAAAATTGACTAAGTGAGAATTTTCTCTCCTAAATTCAAGAACTCCAAACAAGATAAAAAAAATTCCTCAAAAGTTGGAAAGTGATTGATTAACTAAAAAATCTCTTTCGGAACAAAATGAGCACAAGAACACGAGAAATCTCCTTTAGGAAAAAAATTCTCTCAATAAGGAGTTTCTCTCTTGAAATTCCAGACGTTCAGGATTCCTTTCCAAGTGGACAAAATTGATAAAATTCATCCAAGGCAAGAAAATCTTTCAAAATATCTTTGTGCGACCAAAATGAAAAGATTTTTTGTAATTAATGAGTTTGTGACATGCAAAAAGAATATTCCATATTTAGAACACAACTCAAGAATTGTTAAAAATTTCCATTTTTGAACTCAGCATCGACGGTGAGTTGTTGAAGAAAACATGACGCATGATAGAAGAAAATCAATGCAACTGCCAATTTTGACCTTTCACCAACTTAGCACCTTTAGTGGAGACTTCTACCCCTACTATTCGCCAAGGACAGTTGCTATCCGCTATAAGGCCCCCCACAACATTATAGGCATGTTACGTATAGAATCTCCTTCAGAGCCACAACTATCAAAAAGTGTTGGGTCTACCCATTGTTCCCACCCACCCGGGCGATAGTTGACCAGTAGGCTAGATTCTATACGTAACATGCCCACCCCAAACCTTCCTCGGAATTAGCAAGAGTTTTTTGGAACGAGGTAGAAAGCTTTCAATTTTGTTCAACTGATTCTATACATAACATGCCCACCCCCGCAAACTACCCTTAGAATAGTAGGGCTATTAGAACTATAGTTTAGTTTCCCACCCACCGATCAAACAGGAATTGGAATTCATTTCTCACAACGGTTTTTGGAGAAATTTGAAGCTAGAGAGAGGTGGAGAAAAACTGATAAGCAAAGTGTTATTATCTTTTTAGAATTTCTTGTTCTTAGAGGTTTTATTTTATTCCAAGTTTGGAATTTATAGGCTGGAATTACTTCCTCATGGATTTATTAATCTCCTTCATGATGGGTTTTTAATGTTATTTATTTTATTTTATAGGAATGGCAGAATCCAACAAAGCTACACACAATTCTCGACAGGCACCAATAAAAAATGACCAAAAGGGATTCCTTCTAGAATCAAAGATTATTTCAAAGTGGAAGGAAGTCGATGACACTAACTTAGGAACATTGCAACTGGGAGAATTCCACAAGAGAGTTTTTGGAACGGTTGGATGTGCTCCATCAACCATTGCCACCAAGATTGTCAAAAGTGAGATTGTTGTAGTTGTTGGCTTCCCTCTAGCCATCCAATACTCGAAGTTGATTATGGAGTGCACAAAGCATTATAATGCTAAGAGAAGAGCAATTTTGACACCGGATGGCAAGCTCATGGCCAACCTGATAGTTGAGGCAATTGGAGAGACATTTGGAATTCTAGTATACCAATCGATGACCTATAGAACCAAAGAGAGAGAAACAATTATATATGATGCTAGCATTTAGAGATGTGCTAGAATAATTAACAAAGTTTGGATGCAGAAAGAAAAACCACATATTCCCAAGATGCCCAAGAAAATCACCAGGATGGACTTCAAGCTAGAGTATGCCAACCTTTTGTTGATACTGAGCTGAATCATGGGATGCCAACATGCCTTCTTATTTGATCCTTGGATCTATTTTTCTTTGTTAATGAAGTAATGAAAAGTGATAGAATAGTAGATTGGGCAAGGTTGATCAACCACAACCTACATGAACAGCTGAAGAATTTGAAATGATCCCAATCTTTTTATATGAGTTCATATGTCATCTACTCATTGGCAAGAATGGAAAAATTCAATGGCTTGCCAAGAAAGGGACTCATGGGATGTGGACCAGGACAATTAAAATTTCATGAGTGATATCTGCAGTTGCACTTGTACGACACTACTTCTTTCAAGTTGGTAAGAAACACCTTCACAATGCATTTGACTAGATCGTTACAAGGTGGACTCCATATGAGGTTTTCACAGTAGGCTATAAAGGTGATAAAGAAGTACAAAGCCTGGTTTATCCAATTTCCAAATTTTACCTACATCTAGGTCCAAGGGTTCTCGAACTAGCCCCATAATTGTCAAGATATCCAACAGACAAGATGTTGCTACTAGAGCTTACCAGGTAGATGACCATTCATAACAAAATCCAGAAGAGGGGGAAGTTGTCAATAAAATTTCCAATTGTCTTAGAAGACAGTGCAGAAATGTGTCCAACATTGGTAGTGACTGAAAAGTCAAAAGAGGAACTATTATTCTATCACTTGATATTCCATATGGCAAGGTCATTCTTTGACCCATACAACAAGATCAGGGTTGCTGGAGCAAAGCAAGATTTCTAGGCCAATGCCAAGGATAACTTTGAAGTCAGGAAAAGGATGTTTTCCAGATTGTCCCTTAACATGATAAGACTTTGTGAAGCAATTTAGTTGTCAGATCATGTTAATTTAGATGAAAATATAGTTCAACTAGAGTATGACAACCTTAAGGATAGTCATATTCAGGCTCCAGATTGGTTAGAGCTAGAGGTTGATGAATTGAATGTTTTAAGTAGGTCAGTCCTAAAATTCACTAGGCACTGGGTTGAACAACACACCATAAAGTTAAAGGCAAATAATGCTCACCTGGCTTACCAGTTGATGGGCGACTTGGACTCCCATAGTGAAGCAATGAAATGGTCATCAAGAGCCCAAATTGGCGAAGGAGTTCCATGGGAAGGAATGGAACAAAGGAAAGAGAAAAATGTTCCTAGGATGTCACAAATGAAGAAGAGAAAAGAAGTCCAACCGGATGAGCCACAGTAGAAAAGGCCAAGGATAGAGGAAGCACAATCACTAAATAGTTATTTTAATGTGCACGGGGTCGAAATGTTCACACAAGAAGTTTTAAGAAGCCAACCACAAGAAAATGATCTTGCCACTACATAGACATGGGATGTTCTCAACATTAGTACTTCCCATAGACCTGTTCCACAGGAAAATCAAAGGTAAGAAATTCCTCCTAATACAAAACAATAGGATCAAGATTGTTTCATGGAAATGAATCTTAGAAACTTAGGCACTTTGGAGGAGGTTTCACAAGAATAGGTGCAGATGGAAGTTTGGGATCAGTTGGCAACTGCTCCAAATTGGCCCAAGGAAAGGATGATGAAGGAGCCAGAAGAAGAGATGGATCCTGCACAAGAATTGGAAGAACTTCTAAGCAGAATAGATGAGCCAATAGAGAAGAGGGCAGCTAGGAATTTTTCCAAAATTACAAGAGACGAGTCAAGATCTAGGACATTGCACTTAGCTATACCCAGAGTGGACAAGGATAGGAATGAAATCATGCCTAATGAATATGAAATTAGAGAGGTCAACTTAAGGTGTGCTTCCATGGCACAGGTGGTGGAAGACTTTGATGAATCTTCCTTAGCACTAAAAGAGAAAGTGAAAAGAATGAAAGAGAATAATAGGAGGTTGAAGAGAAAGAAAAAACCCTTGTATGAGTATCTTCAATGCTGGAAATGTCCACTTAGAGAAGAAGATCCATCCTTTGTTCCTCCCCTTTCTCTTCCCAAAGAATCCATTGATGGCATTGATAAGGAGAAGAGCTTAGTATTCTAAGGAATGGGTGGAGGATGTCTTCACTTTAGCTGGAAAATTCATGGAAGACTTGGCTCACTTCCATTAGAGAGTTCTTTCTATCCTGAATAGACTTGAGACTGCAGATAGTTCATGGGAAGATGTGCATATTTTTCAAGACTTAACAATTCCAATTCCACAACTAAGAGCATTAATAGGAATTCCTAGGTAGACTCTGATTCATGGGAAGTTTGTCTAGGAGAATGAAATTTATGACTTCCTGCAGTGATTTAATGTCATTTGCATTGGAAAGGAATCCTTTGAAAGATTCAGCAAGGAGTCAGCATCACTAAAGTAATCAATCAAGAAAATTGAAGAATAAATCCACAATGCAATTGAGACATTATTTGCAAGAAAGTTGACTGATGAAGAGAAAATAGTTGACTTCTTGAGTTCTTCTTTGTGGAATCCTTTTCCAAAGGACATTTGGAAAATGTTTCCTTGTTCTCTAGCATGATACGAAGGACTCAAGAGGCAGTGCCAAGTTGGGAGAAGTTTTTCCCCAAATACGAAGATGATATTTCCTTATTGGAATTCAAGCTAGAGAATGTACCAAGTGTCTCCATAGGAGAACTAGAGGTTGTCATCACAAGATTCATTGCATTTGGTATTAATGAGCGAGATAATGGTCGTCTATTTTTTGGACGAGAATCTTTTGACTACATGAGGGCATGGTGGCACATTTATTGCTAGAAATGGTTGACCAAGTGGCGGCTGATTCAATACATGGCAGTAGTCATATTTAAGGAGATAATGGCATATTTATTGAATTTCAGGCAAATTTGGAGATGATGGTGTATTTATCACATAGTGGCCAATTTTTGAATGTAATGGGTAATTAATGCATTATGGGCACCATTTTAAGCAAGGAGCAATTAATTGATTGTGGTGTGATGCTTCATTAATGTTTATTCCCACTATGTGGTGTCATGAATTTGGGAATTTATTGTTTAGGGTTTTGCATGTTGATCTTAGCCGTTGATTGGTTTGTAATCTAGGTCATCCATTTTCCTCCTAGAAGCCTATAAAAGGGGGTCACCCCTTCATTTGTAAAGGGGGAGATTGTATGAAATTGTTGTGATAAGCTATTGAAGTAATAAACAATGATATATTGATCTTTGATGGTATATACTTGTATTATTTTGTAACTTGTATGGTTTTACTTTCCTCACTTAGTTTAGATTTATTTCAAGCATTTAGATGAACAAAGTTGATTGCGATATTTTAAGGTGAAGATTGTTTGCTCATACCTTTTGCTAATAAATGATTCTATTGACAATGGAAAGTTGGACTAAGCTTTTATATGTGTGCATTTAATCTAAATTGTTGGATGAACATTGTTCTCTAGCGGTGTTCATCGATGGTTTAAAATCTCTCAAACACAGCCTTTGAAGATTGCACCTGCTTTATGTAGTTGTCTGCTAGTGGCGAAGTGAAGTGCGGTTGATCTCATCTGAATCATTGCTATCTACTAAGTTTTTATATTATAGTAGCTTCCCTAAACCCTTTCTCATTTTACTTTCCAATTATCCAATTGAAAAGTCTCAAAAAGAGTTATTTTATTGCCAAATCATTTGCGAGAATCTCCTTGAAGCTATAAATTTGTCTAAGTCTTCTTCAAGTGTGTGTAAGTCTTCTTAGATTACCAACAACATCACCAAATGAGTCTGTATCCACAATGAAGTCACTAGTATGTAGTTAGAGCCTTGGAGTCAATGTATAATCTTCCTGCAATCTTAGCATACATCTGATTTTGATCAACAGAGGATAAAGTGATTGTTGGAAAACTTTCTTCTGTGTTGGTGTGGTCACAAAACACTAGCCAACATGCACCACCTCAAACTTGATGTTATCTCATGTTTTATTATGTTATAGTCTTTTAAATGTTTCCAAAAGACTATATTTAAACTCTATTTTAAATGATTCTAAAAAAAAAAGAATCAATTTCAAGAATCTTGAATAGTTATGATTATGGACTCTATAAAAATATATGTTTAAGGACTTTGGGATGGTCCCAATTTTTTAACCCTATTATAATTTGGTATAAGAGTGAGAAATTATCAAATTTGAAGATTAGTGAAAATTTTGTTGTGTTTCTAAAGTTTTCTTATGTAAAGCCTTGCTATGAGGCCCAGAGGGCTTAAACAAATAAAATAGTGGAAAATGCGAATAATTTTTTTGTGTGTGAATAAAATAAATGAAACATATGAATGGAATAACATGGTGCTACAAGTTAAAGATAAGATGTTCAAATAATATCAAGTAATAGTCTTCAAGGCCCCACAACAATGTTACTCAAGAATAACATTAACCATACATACAAGCACGAATGAAACTTCTAACAATATGATAACATTGTCCTTTACAAAGGATCATGATACATAATACAATGCCATGAGAATATACATATGATCATCGATTATATTACAAGGTATCCATAAGGATATAATATCCAAGAATACAAGCAATGGAGTAAATACATAAATCTGGTACAAAATGTAGATCTTCAATCTCCTCATGAGCCAACATGATTAAGATGCAGGACAAACCAAAACCCTATGGATGCGAAAAACACTTCACCCAACCATGTGGTACCATTTGGTCCACCCCACGTGCTAGGAGGTATCAACCAAACCCAAGAGATAGAAAGAAGAATCAGAAGATAGAAATGACTCACACGAGGTTCACAAAGCCACTAACACAAGAGACCCACAAGGCTATAATCATAGGAACTCAAAAGTAAATCAACCAACTTCCAGAGGCCCAAGCAATCCATGGAAAGATAAATCCATGAGAGACCACTAGGTATGCAATAAGGAAGAGTGTCATCACTAGGTTGTCATGAATTACCTTAGTGAGTCTTCACTAAGTCCCGACCCCCCTCTTGGGTTACCCTGGTGACCTCTACTGACCCCTAGCCACCATACAAACTCTAGTGGACCACACCAAGTTTTCAAAGGGACAAGATTGGTGGATGCCATTCCAGGCCTTTTCAACTCACCCACAACCTATACAAGCGTTCAGGAGTAAGAGAGGCAATAATTTAATCTTTATTAATGTGAAATAGCTACCCACCCCTGTTCATTACTTTATATTTTCACTTGATTACAAAACTCTCATTGAGTTACTTTGACGACCACTTTGGGTCTCGACCCCCAATAAAAGCCACTCCACCTTGACTTGCACCTAGGAATCCAAAATTCAACACAAGGTCTACGACACCCAAAAACACCAAGAGTCTAGACCTCTCTACCATAGCAAGGTTGATTGACTTGCTAGATCAAGATACAAACAAGGAGGTTTAATGTTACAAGGAAAGATTGACTAGCATAGAAGTCATACAAGACACCCATCGCATTACCTTTAAAGACAATGAGAAACCATCCACAATTAGGAACTCAAACATCGTCCTAGCCTCTGGAAACAAATTACATATAAAACACATAACCGAGAAAACCACTATGATAGACAAGGACCAACAATAAATACAAATCTCATAATGTCAATCATAAAAGAACCCAATCTTAATATAACACCAAACGGTCCAAAATAACTTCCATATATCCATTAATTCAAATTAATCATCAATTCCCAATAACCCAAATTTAAATCACTATAACTCATTTTATTCCTATTAATTTACTCAATAAAACTATCATTTCATTACTCAATTATTTAAGATATCATAATACACTATTACCATTTTGCTATCATAATATTGATCAACAACAAATTAAAAGAGGGAAACCAGAGTTCAAAAGATAAAGCATACATACATACATACATACATATATATAGTCGCCCACAGTCATGGGTGGGCTCCCCACCGTGAGCTCTCCCCATGGCTATGGGAAAGGCTCTGAGCCACCCACAGTGTGGGTGAGCTCCTAGGAAGTCCCACAAAAAGCCAACACAAAAATAAAATAAATTTGCAAAACAAAATTAAAACACAGATACATATTTACAAATATATATATATATAAACACAAAACAAACATGGATTCACAGATAACATTCCTAGGTAAAAATAAAAATACCCAATTTCACAAATCAAATTGACTTAACCCTAATTATTTTTAAAACAATATAACATTTACAACACGAAGCCTAGATGAAAACTTTTCTTGATAACATATTAATCCCAAAATTCTAGAAACCCCAAATCTCCTATAATCAGACAAATCCTTTTAAAATTTGTCTATATAGTAAATCAACAAGCTAACTTTCATTCAAAATGTAAGGAACTTTTACATGCAAAAAGGAAAAGAAATCTAAAAACCCTACCTCTTTTCGCTATATGAAAAATCACACAGAGGTAGAAGCAATAATCCTCAAGAAAATCCATGGCTTCGCAAGGCACAAACTAGAAAGCTTCTATCCAGAAGTTCAAGCAAATATTCCAATATCCATCTTTCAATTCTTTTTTGATTTCTTCTTTTCAAACCCAGATATTTCATCCAAAATTCATTTCAAAACCCCCATATCCAGAAAAATACCCATGCACAGAAAAATTCTTCATGGGAAAACAATTCCTCCCTATTTTTCCCCAAAAAGCAGAATCTTATTCTTTTTCAAATGTAACTCCTCGTTGATTTGCATGCGAGATATTTTTCCACTAACTCTAATTTTATTTAACTAATTTTATTTTTTAAAAATTTCCTCCTTAAATTTTGAACATTTCAAATTGCCAAACAAAGATATTTAATAAAAGAAAACAATCAAATATTAATGGTTTTCAATTAGATTTTATCATGAGCATATTAAATAACAAAATAAATATTTTAAATCCCTAATTAAATAATCCTTCCAAAAGAGTCAAATAAATTTAAATCTTTTGACTCCACAAAATTAAATTAGTATTACGTTGAAGCAATTTACAATTCATTGATTAATTAAGCTTTAATACTCAAAGTCACCAATAGGTATTAATATTAATTCTCTTCCTAGAAAATAATATTTAATAAATATTGCCCCATACTCCAGAACAATAGATTACAGACTAACATATCACGAATACCAACAAGGCTATCGATTGACATGACCAGACAACCAAGGTACAGGGATGCCTGACAAGAGTCTCGTTCCCATAGGAACAATGGTATGACAAGGGTCTGATTGATAACTCTAGTTTTCCACTTTACCAATGGGTCATAGAGCACGCTCAGACCTAAATGTTCAGGTGGAGTCGATGCTCGATACCTACAACTGCATAAATAAACTCTCGAATATGTATATTTAACCATATAATATCATACCATGAAAAGGGAATGGAAACAACGTAGCTTGCTTGTAAAGAACAGTGCAATTATTTTCCCTTTCACCCAAGCACATAAAAAATTAAGCACAATGTATATCAAAACAATTAAACATCGATAAATATAATGACTAAATCCTAATATCTTATATATTATTCATCTCATTAATCGTCTAACTATCAGAGCATAAATAACATCAAATAATCACATCATAGTTCACAATATGAAAATCATCATTATGCCAACGATTCATAGAACACAGAGTATGAATATCACATACGAATCCAAAGACATAGACAAACATCATATCCAAATCAAAATGAACCAACACCAAAAGGGTCGAAACCACAAAGAAAACTCAAAACCTCAAAGTTTGACAAGCCAAAAGAGAGAGGGCACTACATCTTATCTTTGTGCATGGAAGTTGAATGTTTACTTATAGTTTGTTCTAATTCTATGAACTTATATAATCTGAATATCATGATGTTCATGGTAGATTATCTTTGAAAAATAAAACAGTCTACAAACCTATAATTAATTTCTTAAGATTGTTTCTTTTCTTTAAACATTCATTTTCTTTAAAAAGTCTGTTAAGCACCTTTACTACTTTCCGATTAAAATACCCTCATTTAAATATTTAAAAAATAAATAATTGTGATCAAAAGGGAGTTATACCTTTAAAAAAAGGTTAGATGGAAACTGACCTCTGGTTTGCTGAACTGTTGATTAACAATTTAGTCTCATCTTTCGGCGAAAGGAGTTTGAATTTATAAATTTTAAATGAGACAAACCTGTTAACCAACACATACATACATCCATGCATACATACATGAACATCCATGCATACATGCATACATACATACATCTATCCATCCATCCAGACATACATCCATCCATCCATCCATCCATCCATACATACATACATACATGCATACATATATCCATTACATACATGCATACATCCATCTGCACATCCATGCATACATGCATCACATACATATATACTTCCATGCATACATTACATGCATGCATACATCCATGCATGCATTACATACATGCATACATGCATACATGCACACACCATACATTCATGCACACATATATTACATACATATATTAAATGTATATATTTATACATGGATGCATGCATACATAATCCATGTATGCATACATCCATACACATACATACATGTATCCATTCATACATGCATAAATGCAATATACATACAACATACATTACATGCATATATCCATACATGGATACATGCTTACATACATACATGCATACATGCATACATGCATACATGCATGCCTCCATCCATTCATGCATGCATAAATGCAATATACATACATATATACATACATAAACATGCATATGTAATGCCCCACCAGGAACCCCTAAGGAAACAACTACAAACACTCGAAAAGAGTGCGGATAATTTATTTTTTAAAACATTAATGAACTTAAGATGCATTAAGTTAAACATTGGAATAACATTTTCACAAGCAGAAGACTTAACTCAAATTCCTAAAGGGTTTCCAACAAAGATTACTTGATTAATCCAATGAACATTAAGGTGTTTTAATCCAATTAACAATGATATTGATTAAATCTACTAATGATAGAGTGATGACCATATGTACATAGCAATTAAATTTCATAAGAAAATGAAAAATGATTGAACATATACAATTGCCATTAGTTTCATTACATCACTTAAGCTACCTTCATCATAATCCATATTTTTGCATTTAATTTATAACTTGATACATACAATTAGGATTAATATCACCTAAACTACATTATACATGTTAACCATAATACCATGAATGTATCCAAAATTAAAAGGAACTAGATGAACATATACACCATACAACACCAATTGATATCAGAGTTCACCCCTAATGGGCTACATCTCCGGGTCCGCTTCAAGTACAAGACCATTCTAACAAATAAAAGATGAAAAATACATAAAATTTACATTAATTACATCCTGCCATCCAGGCGAAAAAAAACAAACAATACATATGATCGCATAGGGTCCAAGAGATACATGAATAATCTAAGAAGAACAAAGGATCCACCAGAAACATGGAATGATATGAATTCTACGAGAAACATCTGGAGCACCTGCGAAGCTAATCCATTGCAAGAAGGCACAAACAATAAAGTCGGTGGAAAGTGGCACTACCACCCGACCATGTGGCCCAAAAAGGAACCACCCCTTCATGCTAGGAGATAGTACTACGACCCTCAAGCAAGTCACAACAAAGCATCACATGGTCTCACATGCACATCGGTACTCACACAAGACAAAAGATTACAACACATGACTCTCACAAGAGTGCTCCAAGAAAAGCCAACACATGACTACACACTAGTGAATATAAGGGAAGAGTGTCATCGCAAATTTGGTATGGACTTTGGCAGGCCTCCATTGGCTCCGACCCCCATCCTAGGTTACCCTGGTAGCCTCTTGGATGTGGCCCCCACTTGAAAACCACTCTTCCTTATGACACTACACAATATCCAAAGAACCCCAAGACAAACACAAAAGTCAACTAACACAAGGAGTTCAAAAAGAAAAATTGGAGAACAACTTGATTAAACAATCCTTCTACTAGGATTAAACCAATTGGAGGTGTGAAACGAACAACTAGTCTTTCCACAAAACAAGACCAAAACCATAATAAGACAAGTATGACCACAACCAAACTTAACCAAATCAACTTGCACAATAAATTTACATTCAACAACATGCCATAATGACAAGAAAATGACTTAACCATATCAACACCAAAATTTCACCAAACAGAGTAAACCCTCAAGCGAATCTACTTGTACTTTAAATTCATCCATGTTAAGGAATTCATAGCGTTCACTCAAAATCTAATCAAACACTAATGTCTTCTACTTGCAGTTTTCAATAACTGATTTTTTTCATGAAAAGAACCCCACAAAATGGAATAATGCATGAAGATGATCTAAGTAAACATACGTTCAAATAAACCATCATTTAAAGACAATTATAAATTCATTTCAATCAATGCCAATTTGGTTATCACAAATATCACTAAAGTTCGAATTTCAAGTTAATGAAAATAATATTTAAAATACATTTGAAAACTAAATTCGATACTTAAATCAAAATAATCCTTTCAATTCACAATTATATCGACTAATCGTAAATATAAACTTCATTTGCACAAAATAATTTACAATAGGTGCCAATCAAATTTAATTAACATTTTTTTTTTTGAAAAATGCATTCAGAACATATGAATACTCAAAAAAATTTTGAGTTTACCAACAAACTCAATTTTTTTTTGAATTAATAAATTTGGCAATGAAAATTTAATTTCCTATATTTTTTTAAAATTTGTTTCCCAGAGTGCAAACCCAGAAACATAACAAACTCAGAAAAATTTTCTGGGTTAAACCAAATGACAGTGAAATTAAAAATTTCCTTTCATTTTTTTTTTTGAAACAAACTCACAATACAATCTGAAATTTTTTTGAATTAAACTGATAGTGAGAATGAATGATTTTTATATATATATTCTCTCAGTAGAAATTAAAACCCCAAATTTTATTTCCTTCATAACACAACCCCCATTTTTGCTTCCGAAATTGGGCAAATTGAAATCCTCTCTTTTTAAATTCACCCAAAACAATCCAAACAGACAAGAATGAAAAGCAATGCAAACCAGTTTCTCTATTTCTTCATCTTTCCCAATCAGAGTGAAAATCATAAACAAACTACAGACACAATACACAAACAATGGTTTTCAAAATCCAACCTTCCATAGCTTTCTAGGCAAGAAATCTGAAAAGCACTCCAAAGCTTCCACCAAACCCTTATATCCAACACAAAGAAGAAAGCATGAGAAGAAAATAATCATCCCCCCTTCTTTTCAAAAATTTTACCAATATAAGGCAATTTCCCCCAAAATCTCATTTAGGGCAAAATTTCCATTTAAAAATAAAATAAAATAAAAAATTGATAATCTTATTTAGTAAGATTTCAAAATCTCTTTTAAATCAAAACATTAACATGATATAAATAAATAAATTCCTCTATTATTCCTTTATTTTATTTTCTTTTCTAAAAACTTTATTTTCAAATATAATTTCACAATTTGATTAAATCATTAAATCCATTTATCTAACTTAACCACTTAAGCAATACAATTTGCCAATTAATAATACAAAGGGGTCCTATTTAATTTAATCCCTTTATTTAAAAATGCATACTAACACGCATTAATTAATTAAATATTTAAAGCATAATATTTAGTTTCACAAAATGCATACAACGCAACTTACAAAAAACTAAACAAACACATGACCCACATACCTATGTCAAAAAGTGGCCTACTTGGCAAACCAATAGGGTCGACAAAGACTGATGACGCTCACTATTGAGTAGGGCTAGGGATGACATTAGAGACTTAGAACTATCTCCTCCACTTCCATTAGGTTAATTAGGTGCACTCAGACATGTGGAGCCAAGTGGAGACGATACCTCGTACCTACACGGTGCTAGTACTTGCAATTTCCTGAATCAACGAACCACATATGCATATATACACAAACATAATAAACACGCTGGTGAAGGAGAATCGTGACGTTCCTTGTCTCACCGAAGTGAGTGAAGGAAAATCATCTCCTCGCACCCCATACACTTTCACACATGAAACATGTATATAATACATCGCACACATTAAATAAATGTGTTAGTCCATCATTAGTAGAGTTCACAACTACTCAGCAATAAGTAATAATGTATATTCAATATTCAATAAGTAATGCATAATCGTATTCACCTAATCACACTCCCAAGAGTAATACCAGAATACACATCACAATAAATCCACCATCCACATAAACCACATAAAAGTCAACTTTGGTCAACGAGGTCAAACAGGGTCTGAACAGGGTAGGGGTACTACAACATACATGCATATATACATACATACATACATCCACACATATATGCATGCATGCAGCATACATCCATTCATACATGCATACACACATCCATTCATACATGCATCCATGCATATACATTTATTCATACATGCATACATTGTACATATGCATATATGCATACATACATGGATACATCCATCCATACCTACCTACATGCATACATAGATACATACATACTAGTTGTGATGCATGCTTCACACAAAATGAATGGCATTAGTAAAATAAAATTCCATCTATGCCATTCAACCTTAACCCACACCATCTATGCCACAGACCATTTGAATATCACACACAAAGTCAGAATGAACAAACATACCAAGCATAGCATATGAATTTGACAACCTCCAAACAAAACCTATACAACCCAATGACATATATGTTTATGCAACTCTATGATATGTGTCACTTGGCACTTCATTCAAAATCCATATAAACAATTGGAAGAATCAATATCACTCAACCATGATGCATAAACAAGCACACCAAGCACATCATAGAGTTTGATGGAACCTTCAAATAAATCTCATATAAATCAATTGAATATGTCATTATTTCTTGCAAATAAAAAAGATCATGCAACTAAATGGTGTCATTAGAACCTTCATATAAATTTAATACAATCATCATGTACAAGCATCAATATCACTCAACCATGATGCACAAATAATTAGCTTCCAAAAAGAACCCATACAAAATCATTTAAATCTTCAATTAAAATCCATACAACTTGACATATGTGCCATTAGAACCTTCACTCAAAAAGTTACATAATCATCAGGCATGAATAAGCACACTATGCATGTACCATAGAGTTTGATGAACATTACTCACAATGTAGGCTGAAAGTAAAAGCTAAAACAATTGTAAGATGTTATTTCATATATGTTTTTCTACCCTAATGCACACCATATGTCTATTCCATAAGAATCATCAAACATAAGAGTCAATGTCACTCAACCATGAGGCATGAACAAACACATCAAGCATCGTATAGTGATTTAATCGCATTCCATTTAACTCTAATACATATGCACACTAAAAGTCATCATAAAACTTAATGACATACATGCCATTAGACCCTTGACAAAAAAGCTATACAATTAATGACACTTGGTTAACATTGTCAACCTTAATGCACATGCACACCAAACATCTCATAATGGTTATATGTAGATCAGTTACACAAACTTCATACAAAGCCCATAAGACTCAAATCCTTCATATGTAATAAGTACACTAGGTATATTAAAAGAGTTTCATGTAACCTTCAAACAAAACCCATAAAACTCCATGACCTATACACCATCATGTAAACTTCAAACAAAATCCATAAAACTTAATGAAATTAGTATACCCTTTACACAAAATCTATATGGTTATAGTACAAAAAAGTAAATATCACTAGCAATGGTACATAAATAAGCACACCAATAATGGTGGATAGCTAATTTTCACCTAACCACTATAGAGTTCTCGCATTAAGGTTGACAATAACAAAATACATACAATCATCAAGGACAAGATTCAATATCACTCAACCTTGATGCATAAACAAGCAAATTAATCACACTATACAAGTTTGATTCAACCTTCAATCAAAAAATTTAGAACTCAATGACATATATGTCATGAGACCCTCAATGGAAAAATTATACACTCATCATACATAAGAGTTAATATCATTCAACCATAATGCATGCACACACACACTTTAGATAAAAAAACATTCAACTTGTAACATATACATCATTAAAAACTTCAAACAAAAACCATAACACACAATGATGTGTGTCACTAAACCCTTCATGCCAAATCCATGTAATCATCATGCATGAGAGTAAATCACTCATCAATGATGAATAAACATTGCACTAAGGATAGCATAAGAGTTTGATGCAACCTTCCAACAACACCAATACAATTGAATGATACATGTCACTAAAAATTCAAACAAAACCCATACAACTGGATGACATATACACCATTAGAACTAGAAACAAAATCCATACAATCATAATGAATAAAACTAAATGTCACTAAACATGATACCCATTTAATAACACTATAGGAGTTTACTCAAAATCCATACAACTCATACTTCACACAAAAGCCATGCAACTCAGAACATACTTCTAAGCCATTCAACCCTTATGAACACAATAATATGTCGTATTCATTATAAAAATATGTAATTTGAGAAAAAATAGAATAGTCCTAATTTTATATTTTCATTAATCACACCTAAATATATATACAATTGTTTAATTAATAAAAAATAAATTATTTTAATTAAGTTTTAAAATATATATTTGATTAATATAATAATTTTGAAAAAGTTGAGAAAATACAACTTCTGAGATCCCAAGAGCACCTGCAAGCAAAATACCTGTCACAAGAGAAGATTGGAGACAAAAACACAATAATGGCTTTAAAGAAAAAGATTATCATTCAAAGAGGGAATAAAAAAGAAAAATACAATACAATCCTTATAAAAGGAGAATATGCAACTCTAAAGGTGTGCAACCCTAAAGAAACCCTAAAGGGATAATATGTATTTAATAATTAAATACCTACCATATTATTAAATGCCTAAGTTTAGCTAAGTGTAAGATAATAGACTAATAATTAAATAAATAATTATTGGCTAATACAAAATAACTCTAACACCCTCCCTTAATATGAACTTAGGAAGTAGCTAAAAAACTAAATGCATGAAGCAAAATGCAACTACACAATGAAGGCAAATTTGGGTCTCGGCAACAAGGCCTGATGAGGTACCCAATCACAACCAAATCTCTATGAACCAAAGAAATAGAGAAAACCACATGGGAAAAAACTCTACTCCAAAAAGAGATGGGAAAAGCATGCTATAAAAAAACATGAAGGAAGGCCTCAATGAGACCCCCCAAGGACAAATTTCTTCACCCTAAGCATAGGGCGCAATTGAAAGTAGCGTGGAGATGCAAAAGGTTTAGTGAAGATGTTAGCAACCTGCTCCTCTATGGGAATGTACTCCAAGATGAGAAAGCCATCCTGAATCAATTGTCTGATGAAGTGCATGTGAAGCTCAATGTGTTAGTCCTTTGGTGCTCCACTAGGCTGTGGGAAATGTGAATGGCACTTTGATTGTCACACCAAAGAATAGTGGGACTATCAGGAGGGAACCCAAACTCAGTCATCAACTGTCGAAGCCATAAAACCTTTCGACTAGCTAACACTGTAGCTCGGTACTCAACCTCTGTAGATAATAATGCAATAGCAGACTGCTTCTTGCAAAACCATGTGATGGGGCCAGAACCAAGGCAAAAAACAAAGCCATAAGTATACTTTCAATCATGAGCATCACCAGCCCAATCTGAGACAATGAAGCCAACAATGTGAGGGGATCTTGAAGTATAGTGAATGTCAAACTACATAGTGCCCCGAATGTACCTCAAAATACGTTTGGTTGCTTGCCAATGGCTCTCATGAGGAGCATGGGAGAACTGAGAGACAAGAGCAACCAAAAAAGAAAGATCCGAGCGCATATGTGTCAAGTACAACAAACTACCAACCAACTGCCTGTATAAGGTAGGATCCATGGAAGGTGTAGAACAAGTGGCAAACAAAACAACACCTAGCTGAAATGGTGTGGGTGCAGCCTTGCAAGCAAGCATGTCGAATCGGTGAAGCATATCAAGAGCATACTTCTGCTGAAGTATGGAAATCCCATTGAAAGACTGAATAACCTATAGGCCCAAAAAATATTGCAGAAGGCCAAGATTTGTGATCTCAAACTACTCCGTCAAAGCTCTCTAAATATCCTGAATCAATGAGGATGAGCTATCGGTAATGATAAGATCATCAACATATAGCACAAGGATAACTATATCATCCCCCCGACATTGAATATAAACTGTGGGATCAAAATGACATGTGAAGAGTGTGGAGAGCAAGAATTCTGCAAACAAAGAAGGAATCCTGCACAAATCCCTGAGGTTGCTCCATATTGATCTCCTCATGAAAGTCTCCATGCAAAAAGACACTCTTCACATCCATTTGAAAAATTGTCCATTCCTGGGAAGCTACAAGTGAAAGTACAAAGCGAATAGAATTCATCTTAGCAATAGGAGCAAAGGTCTAAGAGTAATCAATACCCTCCACTTGAGAAAACCCCTTCGCAACAAGACGTGCCTTATACTTATTAATAGAACCATCTACAACATACTTGGTATGGTACACCCACTTGCACTGAACCAACTTTCTTCCTTTCGAAAGAGTACAAAGATTCCAAGTATAATTTTTCATCAAAGAAGAATACTCCTCATCCATGGCCCTATCCCACTTTAGGTGACCTGTCGCCTCTAAAAATTTCAGAGGATCATATAAAATGGCATGACTCAGAAGACTAGAACTAGATGTTTGTGCATGAGTAAGATGAGAATCTGAAGGATCACCTACCATAGAACCATCAGGATCAACTGTAAACTGGGCCCACTTGGGCAAAGGTTGAGCTGCGGGTGGTGGTGGTGGAGATGGCGGACCATCATCTGCATCATCCTTAAAGAATAAGGAATCATCAAAAGATGAAGGGGAGGAGGAGGTAGTGAGGGAGAAAATAGTGATGGAGAATCCATCTGAGGAAGGCTCTCATCAAACTAGACATCCCACCTAAACAGGACCTCTTGAGAATCGGGATCAAACAATCTATACACCTTAACATCCTCACAATAGCCAACAAATATGAGTGGTCGACTCTTCCTCTCCATGGCTTTCCTCTGAGCATCTAGAATAAATGCCCAAGCCTCACTACCAAATGATCAAAATGATGCAACATCAGGCTTGACATGCAACCAAGCCTCCTCAGGAGTCATCTGGAGCAATGCCTTATGAGTTATCTGATTTTGAATATAAGTGGCACAATTAACTGTCTTAGCCAAAAAAGCAGGCTACATAAAACGTGACTAAAGCATATGATTGGCCATCTCTCATAGTGTTTTGTTCTTTCTCTCAGCAACATCATTCCGCTGAGGAGTGTGAGGAATTGATAACTGATGCTACAAACCATGCTCAATGCAAAAAACTGTAAAAGTCTAATGCACATATTCTCTCCCATTATCTATTTGAATAGAAAGACCAAACTGCTTCTATACAAATGTCTTAAAGACTCGAAATGAATCAAAGACATTAGACTTGTACTTAAGAAAGTATACCCATGTATGTCTGGAGAAGTCATCAATGAAAGTGAGCACATACTTGGACACTGAAAAAGATGGAGTCAGAAATGACATAAGATCATTGTGTACCAAATCCAAGGGTGTCTTAGCACATGTGGCTCTACTTGTAGGAAAAGGATCCCAATGATGCTTTCCAAGTGTACAACCTCGACATACACCATTGGTACATGATATCTGAGGGAGCCCAAGCACAAGTGCCTGTGTGCTCATCTAGTGTAAGTATCTATAATTGACATGGCCAAAATGCTCATGCCAAAGTCTACTCACTGAATCTACATGTGCTACAAGAGAAACACCTAAACCATATGGACTCTCAAAACAATCAAACCGCTATAACCAAGAATCAGGATTAACACTGCTAGTAGCCACAACCAAATCAGGATCATGGAGCTCTCTAATAACCACATCATGTGGGGAGAATTCAATTGTTTTACCATAGCTAGAATGACAAATCTAATAAACAGAGAGGAGGTTTGTCAAAATGTCAGGAACCACAAGAACATCCTGAATACAACCACCTATCAATGGAACAAAACCTGAACCTGAAAGTGAAAGTTGTGTCAAGTCACCAACTTCAATCTGTAAAGTATCACTATGAGCAAGGAAGGTAACAAGCTATTGAATTCAACTTTAGATTTTAATTGCGACCATCAACAACCATCAACCATATGTGGGAAAGATGTTAGAAAAAAACATGGGAGGAGAGGGAGGAGCGGGAGCTCAAATTTCAAATTTCCATCAAGGCAGGAACCCTGGTTCCAATGGTGAGAGCGGCAAGATCAATGGTGCTAGTCCTATGGATGATAAGGACAAGCCCCCGGACCTCCTAGTTCCAGTTGCTGACTCACAATCCGGTGGTACTCTGTTTGCCGTGACAGTGGATTCTTCAGGGCATCTGGGGGTAGGGTCCAATGGGGGGCCTATGCCACTTGTAGACTCTGTGGATAATGGGAGGGAGGGAAAAAAATGGTCTTCCCTTTTTGGATCTAGACCAACTGGTAAATCCTCCCTCCTGTTAAGAACATTTCTAACCCTTCTGGTGGTAAGTTTGCTATCTCTATCCCTGACCAGGTTCTGGACCATAATATCAACAGTATGTCGAACTCCTTGGTAGGGAAGTTTATGGGTCCATGCCCAAATATTGAAGTTGTTAGGGCTTTTGTTAATCGAAAATGGGCACTAAAAGGAAATGTAGAGGTCTCGGCTCTTCCCAAAGGTCTTCTGTCTTTCTCTTTTTCGTGTGAAGAAGATAAGGTTAAGATCTTGTGTGGGAGTCCTTGGATGGTGGGAAAGACAGCCCTGGTTCTAAGAAAATGGCATTCAAAATTAAATATGAATGATTCTATTCTGGAGTAGGTTCTAGTGTGGATAAAACTCCCAGGATTGCCTCTCGAGTATTGGGCAGAAAGCATCTTCTCTGGAATAGCAAGTTTATTTGGCAAGCTGCTCTCTATTGACCTAGTCATTGCTTCAAATAGAAGATTAACCCATGTAAGGTTCTGTGTTGGAGTAGCCCGTGAGGTAGATATGCCGAAATAGATTGATCTAGTTTCAAAATTGGGAACTTGGAAGCAACATATAGAATATGAAACTATTCCTTTTGCTTGTTTCTATTGTAAGAAGGTAGGTCATTGGGCAAAATCTTGTCTGAAAAAGCAAAAGGCGGAGCCTAATCAGCTAAAACCTTAGATTGAAAGCCAGAATAAGCCAGAGAAAAGGGTGTGGCAAGTTAAAAACATAGAAAATAAAGAAATAAATCCAAATCACTTTTCTCCTTTGGGGGAACAAAAGGAAGCCTCAAACTCTATCCTCAGTCACACTGCTCAGGAGGCAGTTATTGAGGAGGCAGATAGGAATGAAACAACCAGAGCTAGTCCCATAAAGATTACGTAGAAAATGGATTTGAATGATCAGAATGATCCTTCAAAAGCAAAATATGAAGTGGTGGATGACACATATGAAAATCAGGTAGCAGAAGCTAGAGACTATCAACCAGAGGAAGGTGAGATCCCAGATCCACAAGTTGAAAGGACAGACTCTTCTGTAGCCATACCTAGTTTTGAAATACAAGAAGCCCAAAAGTGTGCAATTTTGGGATTGAGTCTTTCAGATTCGGATCAGCACTCAAGAATAGAAAACATTAGTTCAACTGAGTCCAAAACTCCTAAGTGGGGTAATGAAGATGAAATTTCCAAAATCCTTACCATTCCGGAAGTGGCTCCTATGTCAGAAATGGAATGGAAACAGCCTAAACATAGGAGTAAGAAAGAAGCAACACCCTCGATTTCCTTGACTAGGAAATCTAGTAGAATAGCTCAAGTTGATGTGGGATACATCTCCTCTTCCCCAGGGTGACCATCTAATCACAAGGTTAGAGACATGGAGGCTAGCAAGAACATAGCAGATGGAACTCAGAAAACTCTCAAGGAGTTGGGAATTGGTAAGTAACTATGAAGATAATCTCTTGGAATTTAAGGGGTCTTAACAATCCCCATAAACATGATATTATTAGGAATATGATTAGAGATAGCAATCCTGACATTTTTCTCATTCAAGAAACCAAAATGAGTAGAGAAAAAGTTGAATCTTTGAAGTTTTTCAAAACTGGTAAAATTAGTGGGGGAAGTTCTAAGGGTGCTTTTGGAGGTATTGCAACCATCTGGAATCTTAACACTGTTAAAGGCCAGGTCATTATTCAAGAAGGTAATTTTTCTTGTATTAAATTTGAGCTCCTTAAAGATGGTTTTTCATGGGTTCTCACAAACATTTATGCTCCTAATACCTTAAAGGCTAGAAACTCTTTTTGGAAAAGGATAAAATAAGCTAGGGAAAGTCTCAAAAATCTAAGTTGGATGGTTATGGGGGATTTCAATATGCCCTTAAAAGAGGAGGAAAAATTTGGAGGCAGCCCGCCTCAGGTGGAAAGTAGAATGGCTCTCATGGATTTTATTAATTCTCTAGCTCTCAATGATTTGGAGATACAGGGTTGTAATTTCACATGGACAAATAGAAGAAATGGTAATGACCTTATTCAAGTGCGCCTCGACTGAACTCTTATTTCTGATGATTAGTACAATCAGTATTTTTGTTCTTTATTTGCACATATCCGAGCTAGTTCTGATCACTTTCCAATTACTCTTAATGCTGATTTGATCAACAGAAGAAAAACTTATCCCTTTAGATTTGAAAAAATGTGGACTCTTCACCCTGATATTAAAAATTATATTAAAAAATGGTGGAGTATCCAAGTTGAGGGAACAAAAATGTTCAAAGTGGTTAAGAAGCTCAAAAGTGTGAAGGACAACATCTAAATCTAGAATAAGAACAACTTTGGGAATATATTTGAGGCTAAGAGTAAAATTCAGGAAAACCTAAAAGAGATACAGAACCAGATCTAGAAGGATGGTTTTAGCACTATCTCTATTGCTAAGGAGAATGAGATTCTTAAGAAATACCATAATATTATTACTAAAGATGAAATGTTTTGGAAGCAGAGATCGAGATGCAAATGGCTCAAGGAAGGAGACAGGAACACAAGATTCTTCCATATATCAACTATCAAACATAAAGCTGCCAACAGGATGAACAAGTTAGTTGTGGGGAGTTGGTAAAGGAAGATGAAATAAGGAATGAAGCTAAGAGGTATTTCTCGGACCTCCTTTTGAGGGATCAAAGTCTGGATGCTGAAGCTTAGTCCTCTTTTCTTTAGAACATTCCTCGTCTCATTGATGCCCAAAATAATGTTTTTCTCTCTTCCATTCCTTCCACCTTAGAAATTAAAAATGTTGTTTTCTCCTTTGATGGAAACAAAGCTCCTAGTCCTGATGGCTTCCCAATGCTATTTTTTCAAGAGTTCTAGGACATTATCGGGACTGATGTTGCCAATGGGGTTAAGGAATTCTTTGGGGCTAGAAAACTCTTGAAGGAAATAAATGGTACTTTTATTGCTCTTATCCCCAAGATTCAAGGTGTTGATTCTTTGGACAAGTTTAGACCTATTAGCCTCTACAATTCCTTTTACAAGATCATTTCTAAGGTCCTGACCTCTAGACTCTTGTCAATTCTCCCGGCTTTTATTAAACACCAGTAGAATGGATTTGTTCTTGGAAGACAAATTCTCGATTCCATTATTACTGTTCATGAGAATATTCACTCTCTTGTTAAAGCGAAGAAGTAGGGTCTCATCCTTAAGCTAGATCTCTCCAAAGCCTATGATAGGGTGGACTGGTCTCTTCTACAGAAAGTCCTCACTACTTTTGGGTTTGGCCCAAGAGTTGTTGATCTTTTATCCCAACTTACCACTTCTGCGTCCTTTGCCGTTCTTGTCAAAGGTTCTCCTTCAACTTTTTTCCAAGCTTCGAGAGGTCTTAGGCAAGGAGATCCTATCTCCCCCATCCTATTTATTATAATGGCAGAATGCTTTGGAAGGACCATGGAAAATTTGGTGCAGATAGGATCCTTTAAGGGTCTCCAACCTTCTTCTGCTGACCTTATTTGTTCACACCAGCAGTTTGTTGATGATACAATTATTATGGGGGATTCAAGCATTTCAGAAGCTAAAGTTCTAAAGAATACATTGTGTAAATATGCTTCTGCAATGGGGCAGCTTATTAACTGGGCCAAAAGTGATGTCTTTTTCATTAATACTCCAGAGAGAAGACAATAAAGGATCAACAGAATTCTGGAGTGTAAGATTGCTAACCTTCCTGCTACCTACCTTGGTCTCCCCATGGGGATTGATCCTCCTGACACCTATTGGAGTTCACTGGTTGATAAATTTCACAAAAAACTTGCAGGTTGGAAAGGGGCTCTCTTAAGCCAAGCTGGTAAGCTCCTTCTTCTTAAGGCTACTCTTCAAAGTATCCCCATTTATGCTCTTAGCTTATTCAGAATTCCAGTCAAGTATGCTGAAGCTATTGAGAAAATTCAAAAAAGATTCCTATGGTCTAGGGTGGAGGAAAAGCAAAGAATGTCCTTGGTGGCATGGGATTAGGTCTACAATCCAAAAAGCAAAGGTGGTCTAGGGCTTAGAAGGATTCGCACTTTAAATGAAGCTCTCTTGTCAAAACAAGTTTGGAGATGGTTTAACTCTGATTCTGAATGGTGCAAAATTTGGAGAAGTAAGTAATCTTTTCTGTCCTCTTCTCTATCTTCTTTTCTTAATTCAGATCTTAGTATAAATGGATCTCATATCTGGAACCATGTTTCTAAATGTAAAGAGGTGATTGCTAAAGGTGTGACATGGAAACTTGGAAATGGTAGAAAAGTGAGATTCTAGGAGGATCCCTGGCTTTTTGACAAACCCCTAATGGATTTCTTTGAGTGGGCTTCCCATGCCCCCTCTTGTATTGGCTCTTTTGGTACCTTAGTGCCAGATTATTGGGATGGGAACAATTGGCAGAACATTGATAATATTCATCCCAGTCTCTCCAAGCTCAAAACCCAACTGTCTGCTATCTGGCTAAACAAGGAAGAGGATTCCCTGATTTGGAGATATAACCCCAAAGGTACCTTTACTGTATCTTTGATGTATGGTATCCTCTCCCCCTCCCCTTCTATGAATCCTTTCTAGTCTAAAGCTTGGTTAAAAGGGCTAACTCCTAAAATCAATATGTTCTTCTGGACTATTCTCCAGAATAAGATCCTTACTGTTGATAACCTTAAATGTAGAGGTTTTGCCCTTCCTAATAGGTGTGTGCTGTGCTGTCAAGAGGAAGAGTCAGTGGACCATCTTTCCCTCCACTATTCTTTCTCAACCTCTATTTGGGAAAGCTTCCTTAAAAGCTTTAATCTTGCTTGGGTGTTTCCTAGTAACATTAGAGATTTGTTCTCTTCCTGGAAAATTCATTGGACCAACTCTTTTCTGAGGTGTATGTGGCAGCTCTCTCTGCCTCACATTCTATGGGGTCTCTGGAAGGAAAGAAACAACCGAATTTTCAGGGATGTGTCCTTAAATCAAGACATTGTTTTTCAGAAAATTCAAAGGGCTATTCAAGAAAATATGGGAACTATGGAGGTCTCTTGTTACTCAAACAGTTCTTTGGAGTCAAATATCTTAAGAGCCTGGAATATTAAGATCACTAATAGTCAAAATACCAACCACAATAATAGGCTTGAAGTTAAATGGAAAACCCCTCCCCATGGTTGGCTTAAAATCAATTTTGATGGAGTAGCCAAAGGAAATCCAGGTCCTTCAGGCTGTGGAGCTATTCTCAGAGATGACAGAGGCATTTGCAAAGGTATGGTTGTTGTCCCTATTGGCATTCAAACCAATCATAAGGCGGAAGCTATGGCAGCCCTTCAAGGCATTATTCTAGCCAAAAAATGGAACTATACCCATCTTTGGATCGAAGGGGATTCCAACAATATTATTAAGTGCCTCAATGGGATCTCTCAGCCCTCTTGGTCGATCCACAATATAATTTTTTTTGCCATTGATATTATCAGAACCTTCAAAAAATGCCACATATCCCATATATATCAGGAGGCCAACTGTTCTGCTGATTGGGCTACAAACGTGGCGGTGAAGAATGATGCAATAACCACGTGGACAGGTGAGAGCAGTCTTCCTGGAGATGTAAGACAAATCATAATTAATGAAAGATATCGAAGTATCCCAAAGAATATTGATTGAAAAGGCAATTATGATAAGTACCGAAGCTAGCACTTCGAGTTACTTCGATAATGAGGGAACTACTCATTATAACATCAAAGTTAGAATATCATGCATTATTACTTGTCAAATCACTAATGCTACGCACACTTTCTGGGCTTTTGCTTTAGCTTCAAAAAGCTTTCTGTTTCACCAGCTCTATAACCTGAACTTGACTGTGAGAAACGACACCATGGGCGGAAATAGGAGAAGATATGAGCCAGGAAGTTGTAAGGAGTGGAAATAGAATGAAGAGGTGTAGGAGATTTTGCAGAAGGGCAGTCTTTCGAGCTTCTTTGAGAGACTCCATGGCCGTAATGGAAAGATAACCAGCTTCTTCTGCAAAAATTGGAAGAAGGGCAAGCTTAAAATGGGTGACCAACTGGTGGAAATTGACAAAGAGTTAATAGCTAAAGCTACGGGACTCAAAAGGGACGGCTACAATTTCTACAGAGATAGGAAGGTCAACAGGGAAGCCATTGAAAGGTACCCAGTCACAGAGAAAGAGCAGAAAAAACCGGTAAAGTTGAGCAAAACCTATTTCCTGCCTAGGGCTTTTGCAAAGCCCTGGCAAGAAATTCTCTTTATTTTAATGAGATATATAACTCTAGATGGCAGGTTTACGAAAGTATATGGATATCACTTTGTCCTCTTAAATCATTTTAGGCATAACGATAAGGTGAATTTCCCTTATTTCTTGCTCTGTTCTATGAATGCATCCCTAAAAGCATATAAAGAAAATCCTCAAGGTGACACTGCAATGCACCAGGGACTTATGGTCCTCATTTATGATCATCTAAAGGCCAGTAAAATCAATCGAATGTAGCTCTCTATGGATTCGGAAGAAGAAATGTCTGATTCTGATTTCTCGGAGGAGGATTCAGATTGTGATTCCTCGACTAAAAATGAGGAAAGCTCTGATGACTTAGAGTATGAGAGGAGCAAGAAGAGGAAATCAAAACCCTCTTCTTCTAAGGGAAAAAAACCCCAAAGCAAACCCTTGATTAGTATTTCTTCGGAAGAAAAGGACTCTGATTTCCCTGAGGAGAAGAAGAACCCTAAGGGAGTGTAGAAGGGAAAAAGTAAAATCCAAGCCTGACCCAAGAAGAAGCAAAAGAAAACAGAGGAGACTGGTAAGGATCTGGAGGACACAGGAAAGGAACCGAAAGAGGACAAGCAAACAAGAACCCTGGAAGCTGAACAAAGCCTGGAGATGGAGACTATGGAGGAGACCCTCAGGGCCGCTGATACTATTTCTGCCCTCCATATTACTAAAGATGAACAGATAACCCCTGGTAAAGTTCCTCCTTCTCCTGGTCCTCACCCCGAGGCCTTGAAGGGTTTTATGAAAACCATTGAATGGCTTATTGATGGGAATAAGAATACTATGAATGATTACAAAAAACTCTGCAACAGAGTCATGATCCTGGAGACCATTAACATTGGAGAGGAGAACACTATGGCCAATTATATTAAAAATTTGAAGAATACAATTGCCAAAGCGGAAGACATCAGAGATGCCTTTAATCCCCGGTTTGAGAAAATTGAAAAGGAGATACAAGACAGAAAAACCCTAGAGGAAACTAACGCAAAAATGCTCTCGAATACAGCTGCCAAAGTGGAAGAGATAGAGGAGTGCCTCAAGAACATTGTGGAGCAGAGTCTCAGCATTCTAAAAATCTCAGCCAACAACACCCATACCCTCATCAGCAAGCTCGATGATGAAAAGAAAACCCAAGAAATTGACCTGGATGCAGAAGGAACCGGGGAAGCCCAAGGCCCAAGAACTCGTACCCATGGAAAGAAGAAGGAAAAGAAAGTGAATAAGGACCTGGAGGAGCTAAAAGCAGTTGGGGCGACCTATGATGAGCTGGTGACCAAGGAAAAGGAGTTGCTGAAGAAAATTACTGTGTAGTGTCTCCTTGGGTTCTTTGTTGTTTTTTGTTGTTTTGTTGTTTTTTCTGTTCACTGGTTTTTTGGACTAGTCGCTTTGTATGTGGACTCTTTTTTCTCTGCTTTTTATTATATCTATGGTGTAAAGGTTTCGGATCCTTAAAACCTATTTTTCAATCAATCAGAACAAGTTGTTGAGAGTGTGTCATGTGGTGAGAAGCCCTTGAATCAATAATCCAAGTGGATGTAGAAGTAATAGCTCGTGTAGAAAGGGCATGTCCTTTTCTTGTAGAAGAGAAAGAGGAAGGTTGAGGAGAAAAAATATGGTGTTGCTGCATGGCTTCCTCCAAAGCCTTTAACTGTTTCCAACATTGGGAAACTGGATGTCCTTCCTTGCCATAGAAACTGCAAAGTTCATATGATTTCTTCTTAGTCTTGGAGGAAGACTCACCAAACTTAGAAGATTTCTCATTTTTGGGATAGGACTTCTGTTTCAAATCAAACTTAGGTGGTGGCTTAGAGGGACTCTCATGGCCACTTGAATCCTTCTTAGACTTCTGTTTCTACTCTTATTTTCTTTAGATGTCTAAGCAACCAATGCTTTGCTCTTTGATTCTATGAAAGTGTCCAACTGAGATAGGTGATCCTGCTCACGAGTCAAGTAATCACAAAACACATCAAATGTAGGCATGGTGAAGCGTGTACCTAAGGAATCCATAGTAGAATAAAATGTAGAAGCAAATATCTGATAAGAACCTCGAAGCTTAGAAAGAATCAGGTAGATGCACTCTGTGCCTGTCTTATTTTTACCACAAATGTGAAGGATAGACCTAGTGATTTTGAACTTGTTCAAAAAGTCCTCAATGTGAAGAAAGGACTTAGGTAGCAAGGAAGAGAGCTCTGCCTCAATCTGTAATGCTCTGAACTCATTGATGGTTCCAAAGAGTGTGTCAAATTTGGACCACATAGCTTGAGGAGTGAGCAAACCATCAAGGTGAAAAAGTAAGTTGTATGAAACATGTAGGGAGATGACACCCATAGCCTCATCCATCTTATTCTTGTGCTGAAGAATCTCAAAAGGACGTTGCAACTGAGGCTAATCCTCATCCAAACAAGACCACAACCCTCGTGATTTGAGAAGCCTCATCATTCTAGCTTTCCAGAAGTGATAATTATGTAAAGTAAGAAGCTCAACTAAAGAATCTGCCATATGTACCTGTACTTGTACCTGGACCTGCTCTTGATTTTTTTTTTAATTATGTGATCTTTCAGACTAAACAAAGAATGCAGAAGGGGTTTTGTTTTTCAACGCCTATTTGTTTTTGAAAATCGGACTCCGTTTGCCCAAGTTATGATAAAATAACCAATAGCCTATCAAAAAACCCTTCAAAGGAAAAAAAAACAAAAAAAAGGGCCACCTGTTGGTGGTAGGGAGGTGGAGTTTGGGCTAAGCGGTGGTGGCTGGTGACGATCGGGCGGAGCAGTAGTGGCGATCAGCCTAAGCAGCGGCTGGGCAGCGATCGGGCCCCAGGTGGCGGTCGCATGGAGGGTGGTGGCGATGGGCGAATTGCGGGGGTGGCGGTGTCTGTTGACCACCAAGGTGATAGAGAGGCGGGGGCCCACAATTCCTAGTTGTCGATGGTTTAAAGACCGTTGGCAACAGTCTGTAGAGACTGCTAGGTGTCGGTGGGTAACTCCCAACCCACAATAACCACCAGGCTGGCCCTAGTGGGTTGTAGACTGATGACGGCTCAACCATGATCAGATCGGTCTAAGCAAGTCGTAAAAATGCCTAAATAATTTTTATTTTATTTTTTCTTGAAAAATGTGCCCTAGAAGGGCCAAATTCAAAAAAAAATCTATCAAAGCCAAAGTTGTCCAAATTGGACAAATTTTATATGAAAATGGGGGGCTTGGGGTGTTCTGAGCTCAACAGCAAGGTCTGTTTGAGCCCAAAATGCGTAAAAACAAAGAAGCTCCCCAAATCCAAAATAAAACTCTAAAAAAACTAAAACCCTGCCCTCCAAAAAATCTTCTAAAAAAATAGGAACACGCAATAGCAAATGTAGGCTTCGATACCATGTAAAAATTGTAAAATACAACTTCACAAAACCCAGTGAATCCCTGTATGCAAATAACCTATCACAACAATGGAAGATTCACAAAACACAAAGATTGCTTTGAAAACCTAAAGCAAAAGAATGCAATAAATGATAATCAGATTAATGAATTACAAAAGGGATAAATCCTTATAAAAGGAGATCAAACCTAAAAATGGAAAACCCTAAAAGCAATTAATAATTAATAATAAATTAAATATTAATACTCCTAAGTTTAGCTTCTTAAATTTAGCTTAAGTGAAATAGAGAAAAGGTGACTTAATTATTAAATCAATATGATTTAATTAATTCAGTAAACTAATACCTTTACTCTAACACCCCACCTTAAGATGAAGATAGGGGGAAGCTAAAAAACAACTAAGGACTAAATGCATAAAAGCCAAAAAATGGGTCCCGACAACAAGGTTTGATGAGGCACCCAAGTACAAAAGATCTCTCACAATTGGAGAAAAGGAGAAAACCTCATGGGAAAAACTCCTCTCCAAAAGAGAGAAATACAAGTGAAGGACTGAAGAAGCCTCCAAACAAGAGAATGTCCTAGAAAAAAAGGAATAAATGATGAACATGAAGAAGAGATCAATCCTTATAAAAGAAGATCAAACCTAAAAAGGGAAAACCCTAAAAGCAATTAATAAATTAATTATTATTATTCCTAAGTTTAGCTTCTTAAATTTAGCTTAAGTGAAATAGAGAAAAAGTGACTTGATTATTAAATCAATATGATTTAATTAATTAAGTAAACTAATACCTTTACTCTAACACCCCCCTTAAGATGAAGATAGGGAGAAGCTAAAAAACAACTAAGGACTAGATGCATGAAAGCCAAAAAATGGGTCTCGGCAACAAGGCCTGATGAGGTACCCAAGTACAAAAGATCTCTCACAATTGGAGAAAAGGAGAAAACCTCATGGGAAAAACTCCTCTCCTAAAGAGAGAAATACAAGTGAAGGACTAAAGAAGCCTCCAAACAAGTGAATGTCCCAGAAAAAAAGGAACAAATGATGAACATGAAGAACACCACTGAAGCATGAAACTGCAAACACTGTTGAAGAATAACTATCGATCTAAAGAACCTCCTCTGAAATAGAAGATGATCAGATAGAGAAGACTATAATCTACTTGAGTGCCCTCAAATAACACTACTCAAATCAAATGGCAAACAAAGACAAACAACTGAACTCAAATATATAAATGGAAAAAACACCAAAGTTGAAAGAGTTGATCAATCGAAGATGGAAGGTTGCCTCCAAAAAATGAATGAAAAAGTGTCCATATGGTAAATGATACATCTCGCCGAAATGCATAGGTAACAAGCCACTGCATCTGCCTAGTACATAGGAACAAATATTGAATACATAGCTCACTCCAACGAACCAAAGAAGCATTAACACCAACAATAGAATCTCCCATAATGTTGGCAAGGGAGAGGTGACAGGTACACTGAAACTGAATACCAAAAAAAATAGCATGACAAAGAATCAGGAACATCGAGAGTGCAGCATAAAATACAAACACATATAAAGGCTAGTGTCATGGAAGGAACACTCACTTGACACACATCTGAGGCTAATTTCATGGAAGGAACACTCATTTGACAAAGGTAGATGGTAAACAAAGGAAAACATCAACCCCCCCCCTCCATGGCATTTTATAATGGAGTACGAGTACAATAAGGCACAAGATGTGCAAGATCCCTGTAATGTCCCCGTTTTCATGAGCATCAGAGTTCAAAGAGTTAGCCTATTTTTGGACCCTTGTAGGCTAACAGGGTATGGATAAGGGGGTCAGTGATGCAGTATCTTGAGGAGTGGTCAATCTATTTATTTTAGTTCAGTTTTGAGTTCAATTTTGCTCTTCGTTTCATCGATTTCTGACATTATATGAAGATTTCCTAGTTTTTAGGGAAAAACTACTAAAAATAGACATGGTCCTATTTTCATTGGTGTGGCGAACTATGGCCCCAAATTCTGACAACTTGGTTGTCTTCATTTAGAAGTCAAATTGAATTAAATTGGGACAAATTTGACTTCTTACAAGGCATATTTATCGTAGGTTTCCTATTATTTACTGTTGGTTGTTAATTCTTCTGTGGTTTGGAGGTTTCTTTTTCCCAAACACACAACTTGCTCATTTATTGGTGCCATCTTCCACTATTTGGGTGTCTTAGTATTAAATAAGAGCAGATCTAAATTATTTTAGAATAAAAATCAGAACTTTGTAATTTGCTTATTGAATTCTTTTTAATTCAATAAATTGGCTAAGGACCTACAGGTATGCTTCTAAATTCTCTAGTTTATTGTTTTAGTTGATTAATTTCATGTATTATTTCAATATGTGTTGCAAATTAAAGAAACCCCCTTCTACAACTTTTGTCTATTTCTGAAAGACCATCTTAATAATCAAAATTACAAAGAAGATCAAGAAATTATAGCAGGTTGAAGAGTTGAACTAGCAAGGGTTCATCACAGTGGTATCAGAACTCTGATCTTGCCATCATGGAGGGTTAGGGGATTTCATATGCATCACCAATAGTTTGGGCATCATAGGTTTAATACCCATAGGAGATTCAGTTTACAGGGAAACCAGGATCAATTTGTAGAGATTCCATTGGGAATCATTGAGCTCACACAGTTGACATTTGAGTGACCAACACTCTTACATTGTTTTAGTATTGGCAAGCTTTTCAAAACTATGATAAGGATATAACAAGGCTTCTACAACATCCAGAGATATTGGATCCTTTGTTTGCAAAAGAAAGGAAAACACATGCTAATGCAAATGATTTTACCAATACAAAAGATGCATTAGAGGAGGAGGAAGTCCTTGGAGATGTTGAAAACATGACACAAAGGTATGACAATAATTCTGATTTTTGCAACTGTAACCAAACTATTGAGCATAATCATGATGTAGATGTGTTAGTAAATGACGAAAATGTTGTGGAAGGATCTACCAATGTTGGCATGCAAGTTGGAAGTGTCAAAGATGAGCAATGTGCAAAGGATACAAGCTCTAATAGTTCTGATTTTTGTAGCAGCAATCACAATTATTTGCACTGTCATGAGGTAACAGTCATTCCACATGTGGAAGAGGGTTGTATGAAGATTCCAAGCAATGACACCCAAGATTTGGGTGTTAAAAATGATTTATGTGTTAAAAATTAAAGTCACAACAAGTCTGATTTTGTATATCAGACTTAGCAAGAGGTGAACAAGACATAGGTCATGTGTGATGGATGGTTGCAAAGAGCTAAAAAGACAAGGTTATTGGCTGCTCAAGCGAAACAACGTTTGCAAGAAATCGAAGAACGTTGCAACTAGCTAGATCAAGCAAAGAAGCAAGGGGAGTCACATCTTAGATCTCTAATTCTTCCAAAGGAAGAGCATATTAAAGTTGAGCATACAAGGGAGCTTCTTAAGGTAAGCAAGAATAAAGAATATGCAATTATGTGTGAACAAGAGAAGAGGTATGATTTAGAAAAATTTATTGGTACACATAACTTGCATCTTGAGACCCATGAGTTATCTTTGGTTGAGAGGCCATTAAATGCTCAAGCCTTAGAGATGTGTGACCACGTTGAATACACACTTAGTGGATCAACAACTAATGTCAGCTACACATGAGGTTGGGAAAGAGTTAGATCATTTTCTTGTCATGCGAGAGCAGCATGGGGATGATACTTTATTATCTTATGTACCTTTTGGTATCCTTAGCATCCCCTTAGGTCGATCTTGTAGTTTTGAGGGTGTTGTTTGGTTTCATATCGGAAACATAAGAGGGGAGATTACATGTTATTCAACACCTATGGGGGGGATTCAACACATCCAAAACAATTCAGCGAAGGGTGGAGATTTTTGTTGTGTTGTGGGTACTCTCAATTATTCCTATCTCCACATAGCAGATGGATGTGTGTATTGTTTGCATTGGGACTTGGGTGTTGACAAGGTTGGCACTATGGTTTTGATGGGTCCCATTGGTTGGCTTCACCACTTCTAGCATGGTGAAGTTGAGATCAGATTTGAGCAGCGAAGGTCTGGGAGTGTTTCTCATGGCAAACTTCAATACTAGTTGTGGGATCTAGGAATTGTTCTAGTTGGTGGATTGCTTCTTCCTTCTGTTGGGGTTGACTTAGTTGCACTACACAATGGTATCATGTTGATGCCACATGGTTTGGAGGGAGTACTCTACAGAGTGATTTGGGATCCTAGCATTCAGTCGAGCATTGAGTATAGAATTTGGGATTCTTTGGGTACATCGAGATTCTAGACAAGGTTTACAGTTGAGCATTGTAGCATGTTCAGTGTGTTGAGAGTATATCGGTTCATCCTTGGCCTTCTTGAACATGTTTTGTTTTTGATGAACTATTCTTGTGTGCAAGGTTGGATAGTTGGCATGATGTTTGTCCTTGTGCAGTTGTGTTTATGTTGGTGCTACATGAGTCGGTTGGAGATGTGTGGGACATTTCACAATTCATCTTTTGGACCTTTGGTGGAGTGAAGTTACTTCGCAGTAGAGATTGCTTGAGGGCAAACAATTTCAGGGAGGGTGGATTGTAATGTCCCCATTTTTCGTGAGCATCAGAGTTCAAGGAGTTAGCCTTATTTTGGACCCTTGTAAGCTAATAGGGTATGGATAAGGGGGACAGTGATGCAGTATCTTGAGGAGTGGTCAGTCTATTTGTTTTAGTTCAGTATTGAGTTTAGTTCTGGTCTTTGTTTCATCAGTTTCCGACATTATATGAGGATTTCCTATTTTTTAGGGAAAAACTGCTAAAAATAGACATTGTGGCCCCAGCTTCTAACAGATTTAGTTTTCAAGCAATAATGAGAGAAATATGAATTTTTAAGTGGTTCCATAGGTAATTAATATTTTAATGAAATATTAATATAAAATCACAAAGTGCATCACTTAAATTTATTTAAGTAAAAAATTAAAATCTCCTAAGCTAGGCATTTCTTTTAAGGTTAAGTTGGGAACCTAAAAGCAAGTTATAATTTTTAAATCCCTAATTGCCAAAAATCGTACATTTTG
This sequence comes from Cryptomeria japonica, assembly GCF_030272615.1. NCBI lineage: Eukaryota > Viridiplantae > Streptophyta > Pinopsida > Cupressales > Cupressaceae > Cryptomeria > Cryptomeria japonica. The sequence continues at coordinate 530,610,730 of NC_081413.1, forward strand.
GGTATTTAGGCAGTCAAGATGGAAATTAAACCTCATTCATTGATATTGAACATTAGAAATTTCTTCTGAGCACTTGGCTAAGGCGGCTAGGGTTTGGACCTATTTTGGAGAGCATGCATTCTTTAGAATTCAGTAGCTTTGAGATTGTGAAAGATCAATCGAATTGTTGTAGCTTGGTTAGCTTCATTTAGAAGTCAAATTGAATTAAATTGGGGCAGATTTGGCTTCTTACAAGGTAGATTTGTTGTAGGTTTCCTATTATTTACTGTTGGTTGTTAATTCTTCTGTAGTTTGGAGGCTTTTTTTTCCAAACACACAACTTGCTTTTTTATTGGTGCCATCTTCCACTATTTGGGTGTCTTAGTATTAAATAAGAGCAGATCTAAATTGTTTCAGAATAAAAATCAGAACTTTGTAAGTTGTTGATTGAATTCATTTTAATTCAATAAATTGGCTAAGGACCTACGTGTATGCTTCTAAAATCTCTAGTTTATTGTTTCAGTTGATTGATTTCATGTATTATTTTAATATGTGTTGCAAATTAAAGAAACCCCCTTCTGCAACTTCTGTCTATTTCTGAAAGACCATCTTAATAATCAAAATTACAAAGAAGATCTACAAATTACAACAGGTTGAAGAGTTGAACCAGCAAGGGTTCATCACAATCCCAAGCATTGAAAGCATAGTGGCACTTTATTTCAGTGTGTTTGCAAAACTCATAAGTGCTTACAATGAAAGCTCAGAATGTCAAAAAAAGACATAAGACTAGAAATACATGAAGAACAACCAACAAGTCATGCCACCCAAATGAGAAGTTTCCACGAGTTCATATGTCCAAGTAATTCACCAAAGTGTGAAAACACAAAAAAATGAATAAAATGTACCTGGAGTAAAATCTGGAAAAAAGTGCACAAATGGCTGTGAAGAGCTCTGAAACATCATCCCAACATCATTAGAATCGCAAAAAACAAAGAAACTGACGAAAAGTTATGAGCTCGGGACTGAAAACAACACCTCTAACTTCAAATGGTTATAGAATGTAATAGTAGGAAAACCAGGTGATAAAACCCACATATCAGAAAAGTAGACGAAACCAGCTTTCCAAAGATATCTCGTTTGCCAAAAAACAATATTGTATGCTCAAGTTATGGCCAAAAGAAAAAAAAAAACCCTCTTTGAGGGCACAAAGAGGGTCAAAACGGGCCATAAAGAGGTGATTGTACTGCTGACATCAGCACTGATGCAATGTTCTTTTGTTGCAAATGGTTGACTTTTTTTAATTAAAAAAAAAAATTAACAACATGCACCAACTTGAATTTTTTTATTTTTTTATTTTAAAAAATTAAAAAACCAACAATCAATTTTCTTTTTACCAACCAATTGATTTTTTTTTTTGAAAATATTTCTGATGTAGGTGCAAATACAACCGTACGCATTTTTGTGCCTCGAAAAATGTGTCAATAAAAAATCATGTCCCAAATACCCCTATCACCGAAAAATAGGCAAATTATATATCAAAATTCATGGAAATGGCCTCTGGAAGCCAACCGTGATGTTCTTTTTTGCCCAAATTGCTCCCAAAAACAAGTGCCCCCTAGATCACAAAAAAAGTTGAATTTTCAAACCCTCACAGATCTGGCCTCATATATAAAAAAAATTGACAAACAAAAGGTCAATCTTGACTATTTGACACATTTTAGATTCAATGGTGAGGTCCAAATCAACCCAAATTACACAAAAGACTTGCTATAGGTAGAATCTCCCAATTTGAAGAACATGAAAGTGTCAGTCTGAAGCTCTGATACCATGAAGAAGTTGAGAAAATACAACTTCTGAGATCCCTAGAGCACCTGCAAGCAAAATATTTGTCACAAGAGAAGATTAGAGACAAAAATACAATAATGGCTTTGAAAAAAAAGGAATAAAAAAGAAAAAAGCAATACAATCCTTATAAAGGAGAATATGCAACCCTAAAGGTGTGCAACCCTAAAAGGATAATATGTATTTAATAATTAGAATACCTACCATATTATTAAATGCTTAAGTTTAGCTTAAGTGTAGGATAATAGACTAATAATTATTAGCTAATACAAAATAACTCTAACAAATTTAATCTAATTATTAGCTAATAATTAGATTAAATAGACTAATAATTATTAGCTAATAATTAGATAGTAGACTAATAATTATTAGCTAATACAAAATAACTCTAACAAATTTAATCGAATTAACTTAAAAAAAAAATAAAAATAAAAATAGCAAAAAAAAGAACAAGAAATGCTTCTTGAAGGATGTTCATGGCCATCCTTAAAAGTTTATGGAGGGGTATTCTTACCCCTAAAAAAAAATACTTTTTATTAAATATAATTGTTAAGTAATATTTACTAGGAATTTGTCTTCAAACTTGTTTCAAGTTTTCATCACAATTGACATTAATGAAAATATATAGCATCAAAATCATCAAATGATTTGTATATTTACTAGCCATCTAAGGGATAGTAAGGAAGTAAAGTTTGAATGACCTAAAACAAATAGTACACTATTCTAGTAGTCTTGAACCTCATCTTTTGGATAGTAAAAATAGTAAAATCTCCAAAATAAGAAGTTTGAATTCTTGAGGGATACCTTAGCAATCAAATTTGTAGCTCATTGTCAAAAAGCATAACTCCTCCAACACATGCTAAAAGAAATAAGCAAATCAATAGGCACTCTTGCATACATTAGAAAAGATAGTATCTTAAATAAATAAAATTATGAGAAAAAACCCATAACCCTCTTATAAGCCCCCATAAAAAGATAACCAAGAAAATAAGGTACTTATCAAGCTCTCATTATAAGAAAGAACTCTTAACACCCTCCCAACAAATAACTTCAACTTTTCATGGAAAATATGAAACTAGTGATATCATTGCCATCTATTGCGACTTATGCAATACAAATTTGTCAAGATATTCTTTTAGCATTCTTTATATATCTGTTGAACCATTTTAGAGTTGCAATCAAACATGGTACTTAAAGAAGGAAATAGGTAGTAGTTTCCTAGCTTCATAATGGTCCTAGAGCAATATTCTAGGGATGTCCCCAAATCATTTAATGCAGACATTTTAAAAGAAGTTCATTGTACCCTCTAAAGAGACAGACCAAAAGTGTGCTACACAAACTCATAAGTCTTGCCTCTGCATTTGAACAAATTGTTGTTAACAGAAGCAATAGCCTAGAAGAATACTCCTACACAAACTCACAACATGCAATAGCAAACAGGTTGATTGATTGTAGATATTAATATACGAAACTACAATGCTATTGCTTCAGCCATCAAAATGTCTATTGATCCTTTGAGAAAATCAGTAGAAGCATTTGTTTGTGTGTTATTTGTTAGGGGTCTCAATGCCCCTAACAAACAGAGGGTGATCAAAAGACGGATTCTTTTGGTCAGTGCAGACTTAATCCTATTGCAAGAAACTAAATTGGAGGAAAAGCTAGCAGTCGCTTTTGGAAATGGAATTAGCTCTTTGTTCCAAGCTTCTCTTCAAACGACAGTAGCATCAGAAGGTGCCTTTGGAGGACTAATGATAATCTGGAAGTCTTCTCAAATTAAAGTTGAAGGCATTGCATCTAGCAGGGATTGGATGCTTGCTAAAATCACTTCTTTCTTCATTATCAATGTATATGGCCTAGTGTCCCCACACAAAAAGAGACTCACATGGTCCTTTTTAGATGGATTTTTGTCCACCTTATCTAAGGAACAAGTCTTTATTGGGGGTGATTTTAATGCTATCAGGAGTGCTTCAGATAAGAGGGGAGGAATCATTCATTTAGGGAGTGCTCAACAGGATTTCAATAATTGGATTGAAAGGAATGGCCTCTTGGAAATAGATTCAAGAGACACCTTCACATGGACAAACAGAAGGAAAGGTTTCAGTAATATAGTAGAAAAAATAGATAGATTTTTCTGGCAAGGGGATTTGACTCTTTTTCCTTTTACTCCCTCCTGCAATGTCCTCCCTTGCTCAGGCTCAGATCACTACCCCATTTTTCTCTCCTTGCAAGGCACTCATGGATCATCCAGGACTCCTTTCAGGTTTGAAAATATGTGGATGAAAGATCAAAATTTCCTTACATTGATAGAAAATTGGTGGAAGGAAGGATCATTTGAGAGTTCAAAACTTTTCTGCTTCATTGCAAAGCTAAAACTAGTTAAACAGAAACTGCTCCAATGGAACTCCCAACACTTTAAAAACATTTTCTCAACAAAAAGACTTATAGAAGAGAAATTAGCAGCCCTAAATGACAGGATTATCTCGGTTGGAATGGATCAAGAATCTTTTCAATAGGAAAGGTCCCTCTTATTGGAGTATGAAGACATTCTCTCTAAAGAAGAAATCTTTTGGAAGCAAAAATCTAGAGAGAACTGGCTCAGAATGGGGGACAAAAATACCAAGTTTTTCCATAATGTAACAAAAATTAGAAGAAGCAAGAATTGGATATCTAAACTGCAAACCAAGCATAACCAAACCTCAAAGGATCCGGAGGAAATTAAGGAAGAGATTATATCCTTTTATTCTAATCTCCTAAACAACAATGAAGGTTCTCATCTGTTGGATCAAAAAAAGTCGTTGGCTGGGATCCCCAAGATTATATCAGATGAAAAAAATCAGATGCTAAATGAAAAAATAAAAATGGACGAAGTATTCCAAGCTCTAAACCAGCTCCCTTCTCGTAAGGCCCCAGGTCCGGATGGCTTTCCTACAGATTTTTATAAGAAATGTTGGCATATCTTAGGTCAGGAACTCTCGGAAGCCCTAGAGTGCTCAAGAAGATCAGGGAAAATTCTCAAAGAAGTAAATAATACCTTTGTAGCTCTCATTCCAAAAGAAAATTTGGGTTAGATCTCAGGAATGGGGGTTTTTTTTTTTGAAATATTTGTATTTCCTTGTTTTTTAATGAAATTTGATATTCAAATGATTCAATGTATTCTGTAAAATCGATCTATATTTGTTTCTTATCATTTTAAAACTGAAGAAGATTGGATTCATCAATTAATTTTTGGGATAATTGTATTCATGTTTTCGGTAAATCTATTCTATCCATGTAAAAGAATTCCTCTGTAACTCTTTCTTTTTATATATATATATGTTTTTATAAATGAATGGTTGGATTTCAGTCTGGTTCTCGTCTTCGTATTCAAAGCATCTATTCCTTTTTGCATGCAATGGCTATTACCTATTTTTCTCACAGTATCAACCGACTGATATAATCGGTTTATTTATTTATTTATTTTTCTTTTCTTCTTCTTTTCCCTGATTATTATAATCGGTAGATATCTTTTAAACCGATTGGTGCCTTGTGTAAACTGTACGGCTTGTTGTATCAATCGATTGATACATTCGGTTGCATCCTTGTTTTATTCGGCATTCATTCTTTTATATAAATTGACTTACATCCTTGTAATTGAATCATTAACCGATTTTATTAAACGACATGCATTCATGTTTTAAATACTACGACTTTCTTTATATCATCCGTTTATTATGTTATTATTACTGATTAATATCGGTATGTCAATCATTAACTGATTGACATACAATTGGTGATCAGCCCTTTTATGTACTATTTTCGAATTGTAATATTGAGGCATCAACCCCTGTACGGGTCTATGTATTGTTTGAATTCCTTTGACTGCGTTATTTATTTGATAATGTGAATATGTATATATAGAAGTGTGATTAAATTTCATTTGAATTCCCCGACCTTGTTCTTATTTCTTTGCAAACCATGAATCAACCAGTTTATGTACCGTGTAGCCGTCGTGTGGAAGTTGTGGTGACATTATTATTCATTTTCTTAGGGAGAATCGGTTTGTGTGGTTATACGGATGTTCTTTGTTGCTGGAGTATCGACCCCTTAGAGAATTGATTTGTATGGCTGTGCGGGTTTAGGTGTTATCGGTTATTGCTTTTCTTGTATTAATGTAAAAGCTAACAACTAACGTAATAATATGGAAGTTAATGTATCATTGTATTACTGTATGGGGTAATAATGTTCTTAAGATTATTTGGGTAAAGCGTAAGTTAAGTTCCTCTATGGTTTTGTTGCGATTCATTTTTCTCTTTTTTGTTTGGTTCATTATGATTGTATTATTGCCTTTGAACTCTATCCTATGTTAGTTGGAAACTATGGACCATTCTACTTGTGCATAAGACTAGTGAAAGAGAGAAGTCACATTTATATTAAAACTATGGATGAATATAATTAGCATTCAAAATTAGTTGTGAATTTCATAGTTACACTTTCATACAATCTAGATGGTATAATCTATTTGGAAGAACATGTTAGTTAAAATCAAAATAGTTTTAGTAAATGGAAATGGAACAAAAATTGTAACCTTTTACAAGAATGGTTAGACTTGACCCTATTCTACAGGATCTCCAACTCATCTTTGTGAGTGTCTAAAGAAACCTAACCTTGGAATGAGATAAGTTATAGTTTGATATTAATGGGTTCTTACCTTAATTGGGTCTTTGAGAGAACTAATTTGTGATCATTTTAACAGAAATAAAATTTAGGAGCAAGCATTAGCTAATTACAAAGAGTTTTGAAATCAATATCTAAGATTTATGTTACATCAAGAGGAGTACTTAGTTGATTTATCGAATACAATTGTTGTAAATAAATTAATAAGAGAGAGTAAAAGGAGATTGATTAGAATCTTTAGGAGTCTTATTCACTTTGGTTAATTAGAAGTAGGTTGATTTTGGAATTATTCATAATGGTTAATTAGCAAGAAATTGGATTCCCTTCTTATCTTATTTTTAACATTGGTAATTAAAACTAGTGTGGGTATCAAGATTATTGTTAAATAGATTCCCTTCAAACAAGTTAGTAATAGATTCATTTCCAAAGTAGTATTATTTGATGATTTAAATTTCTTCAAACAATTATTAGGACTCATACTTAAAGAAACGATAATCATTGGTAGGAAATGATTAAAGATTAATTTTGTGTTACTTCGATTGGAAGAAATTGTTGGTTAACAATAATGTGGTCATTATTAAGCTTACCATTAACTAGTTCTTTCCTCCCTTCAAACAAAACAGTGTTAAATTCATTTCTAAAGTTTTGCTACTTAATCATTTAATTTTTCTTAAGCAATTTAGTACTTTTAAAGTATTATGAGTCATGTTTTTAGAGTAATGGTTATTCCAAACAAATTATATCTTACAAGTGAATTAAAATATTTTCATGAGTCATCTTTTAAGTATCCTAGTTTCCAAACAATTAGTACTTCGTGTATTTAGTTCAACACTTAGAGTTTAAATTATAGTTTCTGTCAAGGAAATACTATTCCAAGGTAGTTGTTTTGTTATATTCCTTTCAATTACTTATTTATTAATATAAAGCATGAAATAGTTCATTTCCATAGATGTATTATTATTGTTGTACGTATTATTCATGAATTCAAAGTTAATTCCTAGTTAGAAAACTATACAAAGGGAGTTGGTTAACAAAAACCTTAGCAGCATGCGGTATCTACGATGCCTCTGGGTCACGCTTACGTGTAATGCCGTCATGTTGAACTACTGCACCTAATGCCTAATAAAGCTACACCAAAGTCATTTGTGGCATCGTCCCTTTAAATCGTCGGGGAGTAATAAGGGTCACTTGGAAGTTAAAATCCAAGGGGGGGGTAATCACCCTTGGATTGATAATCTAATAAGATAATCTTTGAACAAATTTGCATCCGCTAGTTAAACCTTAGTAAACCCCTTTAGGGTTGTTTGAGCAAAAATCTTTTATAGAACTTAGTTTAATCTTGAAGGTTGTTTGACAATTGTCAATTGGGTCAAGGATGACGCTTATGATAGTAATTGGGACCTAGTTGTTTTAGGCCACAAGCATTAGGCCATCCTTGAGCCCTATGCTTAAAGCTACCATCGTGGGTAGCAACCGTAGAGAAACTGTCTAGGACATTGACCCTAGAAAGGGTTGTGTACCCACCACAATAGTTTACATTAAACCATAGATTAGAAAACATAACTACATACTTTACGCCTTGATCCCGTGCCAAAACGGGTATGTAGGCAGTCTGGGGACGGAGTTGTCCCTAGTACTCAGGCGTTTGGGGATGGGGTCTACGATTTGGTAAAGTAGATGGATTGCGAAGTTCCCTAATTGAAAGATAAGTGTAATAAAAGAAAAAGAAATTCAACGCATACTCGGAAGGAATCCCGTATGGATTCGCTTGACTTCCCGAAGCTTTAGGCCAAATTTTGAGGCAGAATTCAAGCTTGCAAATATTATTTTACTTTCTCCTAAGGATAGGGACCTCGGTGCACACCTATTAAAGGAGTGTAGTTTTTAGTGAGTGACTCAGGACCCAAATGGTCCCAATGAGTCTAAGTCTCTGGCCAGAGCACCTCCTATCTCAAGTTGGATAGATGCCTACCCTATTTGGGTAGATGCCTATCCCGTATTGGATAGATGAAACCTCATGTCCCGTATGGACAGACGCCTAACCCGTATGGTTAGATGCTCATCTCGGATGGATGAATTCCTAATCCAAATAGATAGATGCCTAGAGTATGCGATTGAATCAAACACAAATGATAAAAAAAAAAAAAAAAATGGTCAAAATTTTCTTGGGTTAGAAAAATTGGGTTATCACATCTTTGTTGGAGTAGGTTTGAGGTATCTCAAGTGGAGGTTTTTGGGAGACGACCCAGAGGCTCAAGGAAAAGAGGAGGACCTCTTTTAGTTTGCAAAGATGAATGGAATCCTGCCTATGAAAGTTACAGAGGCATAACCAAAACCTGAGCAAAGTTGCAGAGGTGGCTCGAGCAAAGGCCGTAGGAGCGCGAGTCGAGACCGGGGTCATCCAGCAAGCAGAGGCCGTGGTCGAGCAAGAATGGAGCTGCCGCAACCCGACCTTCCCACTGCAAGCTAGGCCCTCTTCTGTTGATATGTCAACTTTTCCACCCGATACTTAGGCATAAAATTGTATATATATTATTTTGGTTTCTTATTATCATGCTTAAATACTCTGGTTCTAGGTAGTTGGGAATCTGCCAAAAATGTTTATAATCCCATTTTCTTCAGACTACTAAATTTTTTGATGGCTCTGTTAAAATGGTTAAACCATAAGTTTAATGGTTTCCTGTCTTTTGAGGGAACCGTATTTTGTTGGGTTCACTGAGAACAGATTTTTTGAATGTTACCTTTACCGATCAAAAAAAAAAATTTGAAATTTTTGAGTGAGTAGATCATTTGTTATTGCTAAGTTTCAAGTTTTTTCTAATTTATAGCTGACCTTTTTCCAGTTTATAATTATTCCGAAACCCACATTGCCCTAGGCCTTCAAAACTGATATTCTTATATAGTATTCTGCTTATTTACGATTGTCTGTTTTTCATCCTAAATTTGGTCTAATTATGGAATACTCTGTTACGAAAGAGATGGTTCTTATTTTTCCCTAATCAATGTTTGCAAAGGACAAGTGACCTCCCTTGGACTGATAAAGAAGAGGAAAAATAAATAAATTATATTCGTATCAACAAATGACTAAAACAGATAAATATTCAAAAAAAGGAATTATATTTGTATCAACAAATGATCAAAATAGATAAATACAACTTGAATATGTGATCGGTATAAAAATGAAGCTCCAAAAAGAGGCTATAAGCCTAAGGCCCAAAAAAAATCAAACTAGAAGCATGAAAGAGTCTAGCTACCAAAGGGGATGCATCTAAATCCAGTGAACCATAAACAAGTCAAAATGAATGCGTTATAGAACTCCTCTGAGTTAAAGATTCTTATACAACTTAGATCTATGTATTCTCTAAATGAATTGGTTCTTGTGATCATGGTAATATATACAAAAGAGATGGTCCTTGCAATCATGGTCGTATATACATAAATCAGCTTTGGCCTGTAGACAATATTTCTGAATCTTGATTTTACATTTTGTTCTATATACTTGTGTGTGCTCTGAAAATTCATAACGGGATCCTCGTGCAATAACTGCATTCTCTGTTTTGGATCTTAAGCTCTAATATGATTTACTATAACGAATAGCACAAAGGGATGGAGAGCCTCCGTAGTGGTGTGTATGTGGTGGGTGATTCTTGTATCGGCTCAGGAAGAAATAAAAGTACTAAGTAGAAGTGGGTTTCCCACTGGATTCATATTCGGTACAGCCTCTACATCATATCAGTATGAAGGAGCTGCAAGGAAAGAAGGAAGAGGCCCAAGCATTGGGGATACTTACTCCCATGCCCCAGGTTAACTTTTACTTTTCTAAACATCTATTTATCTGCATCTTCCATTTCTATGGACTGAATTTCCCACATGCAATCTATTTTAGTAAATGGGGATACTCCTTCCCCTCAATGTTCTTAATGTAATTGTGTTTTGTTTCTTTCTATTTGGATGTAGCTTTTCTTATCACTTTTTTATGTAAATATGTGAATATAGGATGTTTGCATAATCTGCAAGAGAAAATACCTAATCTGCAGGTTGAAGATGTTGTTGGTGGAAGGCACATCTATTTGTTGTTCTAAGTCTAGTTTGTGATAAAAATCGACCAGTTCATTAAATCCATAAATTAGAAAGGAAAAGATTGCATGAACTGACTATGACCTGGAAAATGGCCTGGTGTTGACAAGTGTAGATTGCAGAGGCTACTTGGTGGAAGGCACATTTTATTAAATCTATAACATTGTTTTGATAATTAGGGCACCCTAATTCGATAAAATTGTCCCTACAGAAACAGAGCATTTAACAATCTTGTTCAACTGGCAAAATAAAGCACTCTTTTATTACTTTTTATGACGTCTGCAACCATCAAAAACTAACAAAGCACACAACTACCATTAAAGCTTCAAGGATTCAAACAAAGAAATGCAGAAATGAAAAATAAAATGACACAGTCGAATATCCAAACGCAATGCTTATTGCAAAGTTCGACTAGAAAAATGCAATACAATGCCCGTTAAATTACATACCCATGCCAAAAAGGTGCTGGCAAATGCATAAACTCCGACGCCCACATTTGCTTAAATCTGTCGGGCAGAAGGAAGAGGCCTCTGCTATCCCTTAACCCTTATTTCAGACTTTTCGAGCACTTCTCATACAAATCTTTGCACAATTCTTCCGCAAATATGAAAAACAACAAATGCAAAATACTTCCGCGAGCAGTCAGGAAATGAACAACAATAAATGCTTTAAAAAAGCCTGAACATCATATCTTATATAGGCATATCATTTGTTTAACCGTTTTATACTGCTTTTTTCCTTGAAAAAAACATTTCCGTTGAAGGAGCGCAGTTCAAACGGCTGGAACCCTTGGAAGATTTTTGCAGATTTATCCTATATTATGTTCATTTTCAATTGATACATAATAAATATTATTATTTATTATTGATTGATAATGTGCACTAGAATAACATACTAAATTCAACATTCATCATATACTTTTAAAATTTATATGTTAAAAAATTAGACAAATGATAAAATCATACTTTATCAATTATTTGTAAAAGTTATATTTTAAATGCTATAGTATATGATATGTCAAGTACCAATAATATTATTGATCAAAACAATAAAATGTTTATATTTGAAGAAAAATTATTAATTTTAAAGAAGATTAGACTTGACCTTTGATAAAGTATATGCTTATAACATAACTTAAGACATTTTAAAGGAAGAGATAGAGTATATTTTATAATTTTCATAAAATGGCAATAATCCTTTGTTTATAGATCTAAGTACCCTTTTTCCTTTATTTACTTTTTTTTGTCTTAGCATTTAATATTGGAATATCAATTGTTTGTAGCCTCGTTCATAATATATCTAGGTTAATCATTTGTTTACATTATAACCCTACACATACTTTCACATCTACTACTGCATCTCATGCTTCTTGTATCCATATGCACCTTAAATCCTTTATACCATTATCCTCGTCCATTACCTTGCCCACCCTTCTCACCCCATACTCAAGCTCGTATACACCAAATCTAGATTTCTTTGTCCTAGGTCATTTATGTAATGTGTGTGAGAAATCTTGTATGAGTTCAATCTAACCGAAAACCTCTACATTTTTGTATTAACCATTAGATGATAACTTTTTACATGTTTGTGCAACAATTCATTGGTAAAGTATTATTTAAAGAAATTACTTACATATTTAAATACATCGAGGAGTCATTTGATCTTCACATAATTATTTATGATCCTAACACTTGAAGGAACATTCACTTTAAGAACACTTTGATCTAGAGCATTAAAAGTAACACCACCTACGATATTAGTATTCTCATTTAGGATATTATTGTAATATCCCTAAGAGGATATTTCTACATGATTTATTGTCAATCAACACAATGTCCAGATTTATTACAAGATCGAATCTAATACAATAATATTATTCTCAAAAGAATATGTAGAAATGGATGAGAATGTCATCTAAATGCTAAAAATTAACACAAAACCACAACCCAACTACTCTTTATTAATTTCAATGGTGATTTTAATTTGCAATGAATTTAGCTTTAACATATTTGTTGGAATGGCTAAACTTGTTATTATTATTGAAAGAAACCATGTGCTTACAAACCCTTATTATTATTAAAAGAAACCATGTGCTTACAGAGTGAGCCTCCTAAAACTGAGAGAAACGTGTGTTGCAAAATTTGTCAAATAGTAGGTAATCAAACCTCAAGCATAATCCCTATGTGCAATTTCTCAGTGTTGGACAAGGGTTTTCATCCACAATCTAATTGTAGTAATCGAGGTGCTTCCATCCTTTAATTTTTCATAACAAATGAAAATGATGTCTAATCTATTTAAGGGAATAATTCCATAAAATGTGGATGTCATCACTACTCTTTAGCTTAGTTTAAATAAGCACTAGAGTGACCTTCATGTTGGCAATTGTTATCATTGTTGACTTGGTGTTGTCATTGATGTCAACCCTCAACTTGTGTATTTTGTGATTGTCAAATTGTGGAGAGGTTGTTGACCAAGTGTTAAGGAGGAAATTGGAGATTGTTGTCAGTACAATTATGATGTTATTTATTGGTGTCAAACCTTTGGTGATGGAAGTATATATTGTTGATGTATTCTATTATGTATATTGGTGTTGGTAGTTGTTGATTGTTGGTATTTGTCATCACTCTTGTCACATGGTTCAATTGTGTCCATAGTTATGTTGGAGACTATTGGTTATTATTATTGATAACTGGGTGGTGTTATTGATGTTATGTTGATGATGGAAGTACATGTTGTTGATATGGTGTAGATTGATATCTTAGATACTAATAAGGTGATTATTGATTCAAATGAATGTGTAGATGGTTGATGGTTGAAAGTGTTCCTTGTTGTGGATGTCCACCTTCTTTGTGTTGATGTCTACACTCAATATTGTGTGTTGTCATTGATAAGAATTGCATATGATCAAATGGTCGGTTGTTCTATCATATGTGTGATGCCATGAATGTAGAATGTAGATGAGTCATGGTTGAATCTCACCCTCTTGGTGTTGATATCTATGCCATGTTGGTTATGATGTCATGATTGATGATAAGATGTCAAAAATAGTGATTGAGGGTTGCTCTGTCAAATGTCTATGTGTGGATGAGACAATTGGTGTTGATAGTTGTCCTTACATGATGATGATGTTGATAGTTGTTTTGTCAAACATGCAATTGTGTAGAGAGGTTTGGTGAGTGCAAGGTCATTGAGGGGCAAAAAGTGGCAATGAGAAAAAAACACTTTTTTTTTTTTGTCAAACATGCCAAATTCCACTTAAACTTTTTGTATGGGTCGAGCAAAATTTCAATTTGATTTGTAAATACCAAACCAAAATGGATATCTGTTAGTAACAATATCCATTTCCTAATGTCATTTTTGTGATGTCTTGTTTTAAAAAATGGATATCTATTTTGGAAGCAAAAACAGATATCTATTTGTTTAGCCTAAAAATCATACTTTAGTAAATTGGGCATAACTTATGTGTTTCTTATCAAAATTTTAATTTTTTATAGCCATTGGAAAGGTGATTCAAAGACCTACAAAATGGATAAGGTAATTTCATTGGATTATACACCAAAAATTAATTATAATCATTTGAAGTTAATCCTTCAATTTTAAAACTTTAAATACTCACAACTTTTGCATACAAAGCCATCTTTCATTATTTTGCTCCCAAAAGAACTGAAATATTAAAAAAGTAGTAAATAATAAAGCATTTAGATATGATGTACCAATGAGACTAGTTTTTTTCATATTTAATAATTGAAGGTTGCTTTGTTGTCTTTGATCCTATGCACATCAATTCCAAAGTTGATCTAAGAGAAAATGTCTCTATATACCTCTCTCCCCCTCTCTTTATTTACTAGGCTATATCTCGCTCTCTCCCCCCTCCTTTTATCTATCTTTTAATCCATCTCTCTCCCCAAGTTCCATTACTATATATATATATATATATATATATATATATATATATATATATATATATATATATATATATATATATATATATATATATATATATATATATATATATATATATATATATATATATATATATATATATATATATATATCTCATCCCTCTCTTTATTGTCTACCAATGTCACTCCTTTTCTCATCCCATCTAGATCTTTTCCAAGTTATATCTATCTCTAGATATATATTCCTCTTTCTATCCCCATTTCTCCCTCTATCACTCTATCCCTATCACTCCCTATTTTTATATATCTCTACTAATCTCGCTTGGGTATGTGCACAAAGTTGAGTCTACTTTTTGGCCAAAAAGTGGAAGTGTTTTCCCTATTTTTTAGAATTTGTCCCAGTTGACCTAAAAGTTTGAAACACTTAAAGAATGAATCTTTAAAACAATCAATATACGAAATGTAACATGCTCAAAGTCTAGTTTCCAAATATGTAATTTGTTTTAATACCTAGATGATACAAATTAAGTTTCAATAGGCATTTCTAAAAACCAATGTTGAAAACACACTTTTTCAGGACCATCCATGCATGTGTACAACAAGCATAATTAGACCTAAATGAAAGCCTTTTTTTAAATCCTTTTGCCCTAAAAGATTTTTAACACACTCAAGATTGATGAGGATATTTTTTTCTATTTTTTTTTTGTTAATTTTTTATTGGACATAATTGCTATTTTGAAAACCCCTCGTGTATGACAAGCATAACTTGACTTAAACTTATCATTTTTTTTAATTTTTTTTTCTAAAACTGTATAGAATTGTCTCTAGTTTGATGTCATATAATTTATTTTTCAAAAAACTAAAAAACTAAAAAGTTTAAAAAAAAAAAAAAGAAAACTTGTTATGTCAAGTTTATGGATCTCTTTCATAGGAAATTATTTTAAAAATAGAAAAATTAGTCCAATTGAAAAATACATATTTGAAATCTACACAATCTCATTTATAATGATTTTGAATTTCATTAAAAAATTATGCAAAAAAGGTCTTCAAATATACATGAAATATAACATTTAAGTCACATTTCAATAAAATACATATTGAAATATGACATGTACTTTAAGTTATATTTCATGTATATATTGACAGGGTGTTTGAGAGTGGTTTTAGATATCTAAGAGTTATAACACAAATTCTAGATTTTATAAGATCTTATAAATTTTAAGACTTAGTCAAATTTCAGTAATTAGCAGGCTCTTATCAACATTTTCATTCTCTCTATATCACTCTCTTTATCTCAAACTTACTCGAATCTCAATAATTAGTACGCTCCTGTCAGTATTTTCAAGCTCTCTCCATATCACTCTCTCTCTCTCTCTCTCTCTCTCTCTCTCTCTCTCTCTCTATTGATCCCTCCCTCCTTCCCTTTCCCACTTTTAACCTATCCATCTATTATTAATTTCTATCTCCTCGATCCCTCTTTATCCATCTATCTCCTCACTCGCTCTCTGTAAATTTAGAGAGGGAGGGAGGGAGAGATAGGGAGAGTGAATGAGAGTAGAGATAAAGAGAGTGATTGGGGACATATCTATGTATGGTAAGAGAGGGAGAGGGTAGATAGAAAGTAGAGAGAGAGAGATAGGTAGAGAGGAGGAGAGTGAGAGGGTGGATAGAGATATGGAGAGAGAGGGGGGGTGGAAAAGAGATGTGTGTAGAGAAAGATAAGTTGGTAGGGAAGGAGAGAAAGGTATGTAGAGAGAGAGAGAGAGAGAGAGAGAGAGAGAGAGAGAGAGAGAGAGAGAGAGAGAGAGAGAGAGAGAGAGAGAGAGAGAGAGAGAGAGAGAGGTATATGTAAAGAAATAGATGTAGGTTAGAGAGTGAGGGCAGGTGTGTAGAGAAAGGCAGAGAGATAGGTCTAGATTTTTGGAGAGAGTGAGATGGAGAAGGGATAAAGGAGAAATAAAAGTAGAGAGGGAAGGAGGGAGGGATCAAGAGGTAGACATGGCAAGAGAAGTAGGGAGGAGTAGGTAGAGAGAGTGAGGGGAGATAAAAAGAGTGATTAGGGAGATAGATAAATAGAAAGAGAGAGAGGAGATATATAAATAAGTAGAGAGAGATGGATAGGTAGAAAGGGGGAGAGAGTTGGAAGGAGAGAGAGAGCAAGGGTGGAAGAGAGATGTATGTAGAGAAATATCAGTTGGTAGGAAGGGAGAGAAACATATCTAGAGAGAGATAGAAAGGTATATGTAGAGGAATGGTGATAGGTAGGGAGTTAGGGGAGGTGTGTAGAGAGAGAGGGTGAGAGGGAGAAAGAGAGAGGATGGAAGAGAGATGTATGTAGAGAAAGATAAGTCGGTAGGGAGGGAAAGAAAGATGTGTAGAGAGAGATAGAGATGTATATGTAGAGAAAAGATGAGGTAGGGAGTGATAGGAGGTGTTCAGAGAGAGAGGAGACAGAGAGCAGAGAGTTAAGGATGTGAGAGATAGGTCTAGATTTTGGTAGAGAGAGGAGAGAGTGAGATAGAGAGGTAGAGAGAGGATAGAGGGAGATAAAAGTATATGGGGAAGGAGGGTGGTGAGGTAGAGAGAGATGTATATAGAGAAAGATAAGTTGGTAGAGAAGGAGAGAACTATAGGTGGAGAGAGATAGTGAGGTATATGTAGAGAAATATAGGTAGGTAGGGAGTGAGGGGAGGTGTGCATAGAGAGTAGACAAAGAGTAGAGAGTTAATGATGTGTGAGAGAGGTAGAGAGATAAGTCTAGTTTTTGGAGAGAGAGGAGAGAGTGATATAGAGAGGCAGAGAGGGGATAGAGGGGAGATAAAGGTAGAGAGGAAAGAAGGGAGGAGAGAGAGAGAGAGAGGTATATGTAGAGAAAAGAGGTAGGTAGGGAGTGATAGGAGGTGTGCAAAGAGAGAGGAGATAGAGAGTAGAGAGTTAAGGATGTGAGAGATAGGTCTATATTTTGGGGGAGAGAGAGGAGAGAGTGAGATAGAGAGGTAGAGAGAGGATAGAGGGAGATAAAAGTAGATAGGGAAGGAGGGGAGGGGAGGTAGAGAGAGAGATGTATATAGAGAAAGATAAGTTGGTAGAGAGGAGAGAAAAATAGGTGGAGAGAGATAACTTGAGACATATGTAGAGAAATATAGGTAGGTAAGGAGTGAGGGGAGGTGTATAGAGGGAGTAGACAAACAGTAGAGAGTTAATGATGTGAGAGAGAGGTAGAGAGATAGGTCTAGATTTTTGGAGAGACATGAGAGAGTGATATAGAGAGGTAGAGAGCGGATAGAGGGGAGATAACAGTAGAGAGGGAAGGAGGGAAGAGTGGAGAGAGAGAGAGGGTTGAAGAGAGATGTATGTAGAGAAAGATAAGTTGGTAGGGAGGGAGAGAAAAGGTATGCAGAGAGAGATAAAGAGGTATATGGAGAGAATTAGAGGTAGGTATGGAGTGAGGGGAGGGGTGTAGAGAGAGGACACAAATATTAGATAGTTAAAGAAGTGAGGAAGAGGTAGAGAGATATGTTTAGATGTTGGTAGAGAGAGAAAGAGGAGAGAGTGAGATAGAAAGGTGGAGATGGGATAAAGGGGAAATAGAATTAGAGAGGGAAGGAGAGAGGGGAGGAGAGAGCGAGAGGTTGGGAGGGAGAAAGAGAGAGAGGGTGGAAGAGAGATGTATGTAGAGAAAGATAAGTTGGTAGGGACAAAGAGAAAGGTATGTAGAGGGATAGAGAGGTATATGTAGAGAAATAGAGGTAGGTAGGGAGTGAGGGGAGGTTTGTAGAGAGAGAGGGGATATAGAGTAGAGTTAAGGATGTGAGAGAGATGTGGATAGGGGGTAGAGGGGAGATAAAAGTAGACAAGATAGGAGAGAGAGAGAGAGAGAGAGAGAGAGAGAGAGAGAGAGAGAGAGAAGTTGGTAAGGAGGGAGAGAAGGGTATGTAGAGAGAGATAGAGAGGTATATATAGAGAATTACAGGTAGGTAGGGAGTGAGGAGAGGTGTCTAGAGAGAGGAGACATGGAGTAGAGAGTTAAGGATGTGTGAGAGAGGTAGAGAGATAGATCTTGATTTTGGGAGAGAGGAAAGAGAGATATAGATGTGTAGAAGGGATAGAGGGGAGATAAAAGTAGAGATAGAAGGAGGGAGAGGTGGAGAGAGAGAAGGTGGAAGAGAGATTTATGTAGAGAAAGATAAGTTGGTAGGTAGGGAGAGAAAGGAATGTAGAGAGAGATAGGTATATGTAGAGAAATAGAGGCAGGTAGGGACTGGGGGGTATGTAGAGAGATAGGAGATAGAGAGTAGAGCATTAAGGATGTGATAGAGAGGTAGAGAGATAGGTCTAGATTTTGGGAGAGAGAAGAGAGAGTGAGATAGAGCGGTAGAGAGGGGATAGAGGCGAGATAAAATTAAAGGGGAGGAGGGAGGGGTGGAGAGAGAGAGAGAGAGACACGTACGTATATAAAGATAATTTGGTAGGGAGGAAGAGAAAGGTATATAGAGAGGGATATAGAGATATATGTTGAGAAATAGAGGTATGTATGTGTAAAGCGGAAAATCGATCGAACCCTAGTTGCTCTCCCCTCTTCCAACTCCAAGGAGAGAGAAGGGAGGTTGCTAGGGTTGATGGTTTTCACTTGGGAGACTTTACATTCAAAAGAGGGGTTGAAACCCACAAGATCCAATCCCACACAAGGCAAGATTGGATGCTAAATGCGTTTCAAGGGTTAAGACAGCAAGGCTACCCTCTTTTGTAAAGAATGTTGATAGAAGAATTAAGCTAGGAATGCATAGAAAGTGAGAAAGATTCGCTTATAAACTGAGATAGGGATATAGGATGAAGCTGCGGACCTGGAATTAGCAGTAAAATGTCGATACGGCACTGTCCTGCAAATTTGAGCAAAAGTTGACGGGACGATGGCACCCGGCATGCACACGGTCCTCCGAAAAATCTGCGAAACGAAGGGGGATCTGTTTGTCTCTGCACAAGGATTCCAGATCTTCAATTTCAGCCGCGTACCTGCAACCTACACACAGAAAAGTGAAGACGATTGGGGGGTTAGGGATTAGGGGTTTGCCTTTAGGTCAAACCCCGGTTTTGGAATTAACCAAGAAATGAGAAATGTTGTAAATGTAAATGTCTGTAATGTAAAACAAGTACTAATACCTTGTTGTAAGGATGTTTGTATCCTTATGTGCAAAGGTATAGATGTTGTTGTATGTTGTATGTTGTAGTAGTATGTAGTAAGTGATCTCCTCTTCAATGGTTGAATCCTTGTCTTGAATGCAACACTTAGCCTTGAATGGAGACTTAGGATGATCAATTGCTTGAATGAATGCTTGAATGCTTGAATGCTTGAATGTTTGAATATCGTTTTCACGCCTTTTCCATCTATTTTCCATCCATCCCAATGAGAGAGGAAAATGTAGTTTATATACTTGCCAATTAGGGTTAAAAGACTGATTTTCCCGACCTTAGGCCGACCAGGAAAGATAATTTCCAATTTGCAAACAAAAAGACCCGAAGTCCCATAGGAGACCGGGCCCAAAATAGGGCCAGGGACCAGGGCGCTGGGCGGTCTGGTCCCACCTCCCGGGACAACAGGGTGCAAAGGAGGTTCAGGCCAGGGTGCTTGAAAAATGCAGTTTTTGGTGTCGTGGACAAGTTTCGGGGTCTCCATTTAGGTTCCGTGTTGCATCGCCATCGTGAAGACCGAAATGCAGTCGAAATTGCAAGTGTTGCAATTTTAGGACGCTACATTTAGCCCCCACTTTAGCGGGAGTATGTATGCTCATACTTCCAGTAAAGTACAAGGAAATAACATTGAAAGACTTTCACCACGTCAAGGAGGCAAGACACACCAAGCCCCCAGTGGACTAAGGATCTTACGACTTCGATTGACAAAGTAAAAGGGAATATCACGAGGGAGAACCATGACTGTCAGTAGTAAGGTTCCCTCACTATGAGTCATGCAAGAGAAATACCAAAAATTTTCAAGGCAAAGCTAAGTTCTCCAAGAAATTTTCAAGTATCTTGAAGGGATAGACAGGGTGTATGCCCCCCTACGTTAAAGCGATTGCACACGCCTCAACGAGGGTGATTGCTTTAAGGTAGTGATACATATAAGAAATGAGAAGGAAAGGAGCACGTTATCACAAAGATTTAGCCCCTAAGTGTGAGATAAACCCAAGGATAATAGACACAAAACACAAAGCACAAGGTGACTTCGCTTTCCTTGGGGTCAGTATGCTGTATGATAATTCATGTATATCATATGTATGTATGCATAATTGTTCTTCATTCCCCAATCAAGGAAGGTCACCTAGAAGAAGGGAACACATGTGTCTTTTGAGTCAACATGAGAGAGACCAAAAGATATCTCAATGCTTTGCATCGTCCTCAAGTAGACAACACTAAGGACAACAAATAGAAGAATGAGAATAACATATAGAAGAAGTAACACAAGAGAGGAGGAGAGAATCTGCTATGCTAATGTAACTAGTCTAGCACGTCATCTACCCCCTGATCTTGCTGATCAATGTTTTGGGAAGGCAGGGAACACGCTAGAGGAGGAACATCCAACACAGCAGATGGAGCTATCACAAGATCCAAACAAGGGCTATGTTCATGTTCCAAGCCACATTGTTCTTGTCTAGGAGCTAGGATAAGTGCTTTAGAAAATTTGTTAGATAAATGGTTATCAATATCAACAAGTTCATATTCACTATCGGAAGCAAGAGGAGTAACATTTTCATCATGAATAACATTTTCATCTATAGCATCATCAAGATTTATAAAAATAGGGTCTTTAATTCGCACAGGATCAAGACCATCATGCATCTTATGTTTAGGAGATTTTGGAGAAAATGGAATAATGCTTGTTGAAGGTGTTTTTGGAGATTGCAAAGTTTGAGAAGCAGCTACTTGAGCTCTAAGACGACGCTTTCGTCGGCGTTCACGCGTAGAACGATTTCATCTAGTCTTAGTAGGAAATGGAGAAGATTGAGGAGGAGGAATGTTCTCATCCTTATCACTTGGGTGTTTAGGTTGTGGTCTGTTAGGCTGGATAATAGGAGAAGAAGAAGGTCTCTTCTCTCTATAAAAAGAAGGAGGAGGAACTGCTCCATATAAAGGAGGAATTTTTGGTTTAGGAAGGAGACCAAGTCCATCATGACGAGGAGGTATAGGTCTACTTTTAGAAGGTTTATTAGGCATAGACATAGTCACATCCATGGGAACGGGTTGGGAATCTTCTTGAGGAAAGACATTAGTTTTATCTTTCAAAGGAAGAACTTCCTTCTCAAGAATGATAGGAATATCAAGTTTGGGTGTTCTAGGTTCACTTAAAGATAGGATCATATCTGTTTTCCATTTTTGATAAGATTTGAAAAGATGATCACTTCGCGGAGGAAGGGATTGGAATTGTTTAGGCCAAAAATAATCAATAGGAACGCTAGAAGTTCTTTCAGCTCATTTAAAGAGACTATGATTGACAGTAACAACTTCACCATTATGGGGAAATTTCAAACATTTGTGAATAGGAGAAGCAATAGCTTTCATGGAAGATAGCCAAGGATAGCCAAGCTTCACACGAAATTGTTCGGAAGATGGAATAATAGCAAAGTTCACATCAAGGGATTTGTTATGAACTTCAATAGGTAATGTAATAAAACCAATTGCAGGAGAAGAAAATGCATCAAATAATTTCACAACCACATCTGTTTTGTCATAGATCACTTGATTCAATTGCAAAGTAAAAAGGAATTCTTCAGTAATAACATTAACCATGCACGAAGGATCAATAAGCACTCCACGGCAAGGTGTATTCTTGACTTTTGCAACTATGTATAAAGGACCATCAGGTGCCCTGATAGTTTCACTAGAATCAAATGTGATGGAAGGTTCTTTAGGGTTTTCTTGCTACTCTACAAAGTTAATCACATTCGGAGTCATAGACACAAGACCATCAGATGAGAGAGAGGAATCATTAGTCTCAATCGCATTAGAGGTATGAGAAGGTAATGGATCAGTAAAAATATGAAGATTTTGGTTAGGAGGAGCTACAGATGTATTGCCTTTATCATTCACTCCAGAAACAAAGATAGTATTATTATCAATCAAATCTTGAATTTTACCCTTTAAAGAAAAACATTTTTCAGTATCATGCCCAGGCTGACGATGAAATTGACAAAAAGATTTGTTATCAAAATAAGGTGAAGTAATCTTTGCAGGATCAATTTGCCTTATAGGAGGAAGAGTAAGCACATTTTGTTCCAATAACTTATTCATAATACTATGCAATGATTCATTCAAAGGAGTATACTTTCTTTCTTTCTTGAAAAATTTAGAAATAGGAGGCACACCTGATGCTGCATTCACATTGTTGTTGATGATGTTTTCATTGAATTTGATGGAATCTCTGTTCGGTTTAAACTTCCCAAATGGTTGTTGACTGCTATCACCCTTATCACTCGGAGCCATAGGATGTGATTGTTCCATTTGACTCACAGTCAGTTGATAATTGTGAAGAGTTGCACACAACTGTTGGAAAGAAGTAAACTCAGAAAATAGAAGTTTGTCTCGAATATCTTTTTGTAAATTAGAAATAAAGATTCTTTGAATATCATTGTCAGGCACTGGAAAAGAAATTTGAGCATACAAATGCTTATATCTACCAATGAAATCAGTCACTTTTTCTTTAACACCTTGTTTACAATGCATTAAATCAATCAAAGTAACTTTAGGACTTATATTGTTTTGAAATTGTTGAATGAAAGCATTTGCAAGTTGTTCAAAAGAAGTAATAGAATAAGAAGGCAACGAGCAATACCATTGTAGGGCTTTATCTCTTAATGTCCTAGTAAACAGTTTTGCAAGCAACCTTTGGTCATAAGAAAAATCAGTGCATATTGTTTGAAAAGTCTTAACATGTGTTAGAGGATCACCTTTACCATTATAAAGCTCCAAATGCGGGATTTCAACATGTTTAGGGGGAATAGCTCGAACAATGTCAAGAGAAAGTGGGCTCGCAACATCAAATGTGGGCACACTAAACTTAGATTGATTCATAGAGGCAATTTGTTGCTGTAAAGAAGAGACAGTTTGTGCAAGATTGTTAATGGTCGCTTCAGTCAAAGAATTCATATTAGATGTGTTAGATTGAGATGGAGGTGTTATGTTATTGAAAGAAGGTAAAGAGTAAGGTGGTGGGACTCTATGATAATTAGTCATAGGAGATGATTGGACAGGAGGAACACTACAAGGAGGAATGGAATGGTTAAATGAATTGCCCCCTTGCGTCATGTTCATTTGTGGAAATGTAATAGGAACACTCATTGAAGGAATGAATGAAGAAGTTGGATTAAATGAAGGAAGAGGGTTAATTGAAGGATTGCCCCCATGACTGGTGATCATAGGAGAAGTAGTCATTATGTTTGATGTAAAGGTAGGTATGCTAGCAATAGGAGTCGTCAAAGGAATAGAATGATTGACTTGAGTGGGAGGTTGTGTATAACCTAAAGTTTCGGCACAACTCTTCATAGGCATCACATTCGAATCCACAATGTGTGCAATACCACGCAAAATATCAATTCCATTCTTGTCACTTTGAAGCATATGTTTTAAACCCTCAATTAAAGGAAGAGCTTGACTATCGGGGTATTCTTGAGACATCCATTGTCGAAAATCGTCAAATTGGTTATCCAATTTCGAAAGTTGTTCTACAAAAACCTCATGGAGAGCTTCATCATTAGGAGGATTAGAGGAATTACCCATGTCCTCGTTAAAAAGGCTATTCAAATTAGGTTCCATCTCCTCGGTAATTAAACCTCGGAAAGACTTAATTCTAAGGCTTTGTCTAACGGGAATAGTGTAAGTAGGGCTTATTGTTGTAAAACTCATGCACTAGAGAGGGAGAGAAAATTTTGAATTTAGAGGTAGCAATTTTCAGTGAAATCAGCCAATCTCCTAGATTTAAGCTGTTAAATGCAATCAGGACAATCTCCCGAAATTTCAGAAAAAATGTCAGGGACCGTGGTGCTCGGAGTGCACACGGTCCCGGCAACTTTTTTCGAAATTTGCAGGGATGAAAGTTATGATGATTTTAGAGCTAATCTGAAAAAATTGAGTGATTTTACGATCTGTAGATAGGCCAAATTAAAGTTGCAATCTTGAAATTGAACACTACCAAGATTGTCGAAAAATGCAAAATTTTGAATTTTGAAAAAGAGAGGGAAACTAAAATTTTGAATTTTATGATTTTAGAGGGAATATCAAAAGCAATGCAAGTTTTGAAATTTAAAAGTTGACTCAATTTCACGCAAAATTCAATTTTGAAAGCGGAAATTAAAGTTGTTGTAATTAAGCACTTAATTTCAAAAGTCACAAATTGCAAGAATTTGAATAAAGCACTGAAATTTCGAATGAATGCCAACACACTTTTCAGATTTAGGACAGTAAGAAACACAATTTTGACACAAAATTTCAATTTCAATGATTTTTGAATGATTAGGAACCTTAATCCAAGCAACCACAAGACCAACTTTGACTTTAATTTTGAAAGTGTTATAATTGATAAAATCAGCCAAAATTCTGGATTTTAGCAGGAAAATACAGTAAGATCTAGCTCCCGAAATTTCGAAAAAAATGTCGGGGACGATGGTGCTCGGAGTGCACACGGTCCTCGCAACTTTTTTCCAAACTTTCAGGGATGAAAGATATTGTGATTTTATTGCAGAATCCAAAGTTACAGCTGATTTGGAGATGTTTTGATCAGTGAAATTATCGGACAAAGGTTGAATCAAGAGGGTTTTAAAAATTAGGG
The DNA here is from genome assembly GCF_030272615.1 of Cryptomeria japonica. Classification (NCBI taxonomy): domain Eukaryota; kingdom Viridiplantae; phylum Streptophyta; class Pinopsida; order Cupressales; family Cupressaceae; genus Cryptomeria; species Cryptomeria japonica. Next base: position 530,635,999 of record NC_081413.1, read on the forward strand.
TTTTGACACTTAACCACTTAATTTTCAAAATTAAAGCACAAATATGAATTGATAATGTGTAATAGAAGGGTAGATCTGAAACAAGCATTAACATTTAGACATTTCGCAAGTTCAATTACTAAAAAGAAAATTTTGGGGTTTTTATGCAATCAACCTCTGAAATTTGCAAAAGATCAAACATGGAAATGTAATCAAGGAATCCAATTTTCAGATCTAACCATGAATAATCAGAAAGGATGTTCACGTCGGGTTCACCAAAATGTAAAGCGGAAAATCGATCGAACCCTAGTTGCTCTCCCCTCTTCCAACTCCAAGGAGAGAGAAGGGAGGTTGCTAGGGTTGATGGTTTTCACTTGGGAGACTTTACATTCAAAAGAGGGGTTGAAACCCACAAGATCCAATCCGACACAAGGCAAGATTGGATGCTAAATGCATTTCAAGGGTTAAGACAGCAAGGCTACCCTCTTTTGTAAAGAATGTTGATAGAAGAATTAAGCTAGGAATGCATAGAAAGTGAGAAAGATTCGCTTATAAACTGAGATAGGGATATAGGATGAAGCTGCGGACCTGGAATCAGCAGTAAAATGTCGATACGGCGCTGTCCTGCAAATTTGAGCAAAAGTTGACGGGACGATGGCGCCCGGCGTGCACACGGTCCTCCGAAAAATCTGCGAAACGAAGGGGGATCTGTTCATCTCTGCACAAGGATTCCAGATCTTCAATTTCAGCCGCGTACCTGCAACCTACACACAGAAAAGTGAAGACGATTGGGGGGTTAGGGATTAGGGGTTTGCCTTTAGGTCAAACCCCGGTTTTGGAATTAACCAAGAAATGAGAAATGCTGTAAATGTAAATGTCTGTAATGTAAAACAAGTACTAATACCTTGTTGTAAGGATGTTTGTATCCTTATGTGCAAAGGTATAGATGTTGTTGTATGTTGTATGTTGTAGTAGTATGTAGTAAGTGATCTCCTCTTCAATGGTTGAATCCTTGTCTTGAATGCAACACTTAGCCTTGAATGGAGACTTAGGATGATCAATTGCTTGAAGGAATGCTTGAATGCTTGAATGCTTGAATGTTTGAATATCATTTTCATGCCTTTTCCATCTATTTTCCATCCATCCCAATGAGAGAGGAAAATGTAGTTTATATACTTGCCAATTAGGGTTAAAAGACTGATTTTCCCGACCTTAGGCCGACCAGGAAAGATAATTTCCAATTTGCAAACAAAAAGACTCGAAGTCCCATAGGAGACCGGGCCCAAAATAGGGCCAGGGACTAGGGCGCTGGGTGCCATGGTCCTGGGGGAAGGACCAGGGCGCTGGGCGCTCTGGTCCCACCTCCCGGGACAGCAGGGTGCAAAGGAGGTTCAGGCCAGGGTGCTTGAAAAATGCAGTTTTTGGTGTCGTGGACAAGTTTCGGGGTCTCCATTCAAGTTCCATGTTGCATCGCCATCGTGAAGACCGAAATGCAGTCGAAATTGCAAGTGTCGCAATTTTAGGACGCTACAGTATGGAGTGAGGGGAGGTGTGTAGAGAAAGAGGAGACAAAGAGTAGAGAGCTAAGGATGTGACAGAGAGGTAGAGAGATAGGTCTTTTTTTTGGAAGAGAGAGGATAGAGTGAGATGGAGAGGTAGAGAGGGGATAGAGGAAGAGTGATATGGAGAGAGATATGTCTAGAGCTCAAGGAAGATAAAGAGAGTGAGGAAATATTGATAGGGGCCTGTTGATTACTAAAATTTGACCAAGGCTGAAAATTTATAAGGTCTTCTAAAATCTAGAATCTACATTACAACTCCTAAAGATCTGAAACCATTCTCAAACATCTTGTGAAACTATACATGAAATATAAATTAAATTCCTTTATTATACTTAAATTTTATATTTCATGTATATATATCATTTTCAATATAAAAAAATAAACAATATAAAAATAAATGGGATCTCATTTCAAATTTTGGCTCAAGACTTTGAAGCATAATGAGATCCCTTTTCAAGCAAATGGGATCCTATTTTGGTCAGCACATTTTTATGTTTTTGGCTAAGTTTGAAACTTCCACTCTAAGTGGAATCAACTTCGTGCATTTACCCACTTCTCTCTATTTATCTCCCTCCCTCTACCTCCCTCTACATAAATTTATTTATATCACTTTTCTCTATCACCTACTTTATCTCCCACTCTTGCCCCCTCTATCTCTATCTCCCCATAGATCTCTCTAAACATGTCTATATACAACTCATTATCTCTAACTCTCTCTTATGCATTCCATCTCTCCCTTCATCTGTCATACTCTTTCTCTCTCTTTTTATTCATGTCTATCTCTACCTCCATTTCCTTATCACCATCTCTCTCTCTCTCTCTCTCTCTCTCTCTCTCTCTCTCTCTCTCTCTCTCTCTCCATCTCTCAATATATCTCTTCCTCTATACATGATTAATCTATATCTCTATCTCTTCCCCTCTTCCCTCTCTATGTATCTCTCTCTTTCTCTACCTCTATCTCTATATATATCCCTAGATCTCTCCCTCCATCATTATCTATATCCCCTTTTATACCTTTTTATATCTCCCTCTTTCTCTCTCCCTCTCTATATATCCCTCTCTATCTCTATTCCTCTCTTTGTCACTCTATCACACCATCTATGTCTCTCTATCTATCCATATTCCTCTTCCTTCATATCTCTCTATCTCTTCCTCCTTGTATCTCCCTCTATGGCTCACTCTCTATCTCTACCTCCCTATCTCTCTATATATTTATCTACATGCCTTTACCTCTCTCTATTGCCATATATATTTTTCTCTCTCTCCCTCTATCTTCATTTCTATCCCTATCTTCCTCTCTACTTTTATATCTCTTGATATGTCTCCCTCTTTCTATCCATCCTTCTCTTCTATCTTTCTCCCGATCTGTTCAAAGACCTTAATATATATATCTAGGGTTAGTGCAGGATCATGGGGGCCCAAAAAGTGGCGATGTGAAAAAATAAACTTTTCCACTCGCCTAAAAATGCGAAAATCCATGTTGACTTTTTGCTTGGCCTAGATGTCAATACACCTTGGGATGGTAAACACCTAAGAAAATCGGATATTATATTAATTAAAAAATAAATTATATATTATATAATATATAATAATATATTATATATTATATAATATGTAATGATATATTATATATTATATAATATGTAATAATATATTATATATTATATAATATGTAACATAATATATTATTATATATTAATTAATACATAATATAATAATATATCATATAATATATTATTATATTATATTATATAATATTATATTATATTATATAATATTATATTATATTATATAATAATATATTATATAATATATTGTTATTTTAAAATAATTTAACTATAAAAATCGGATATCCGGTTTCTTTGAGACAATAAAAGAGGACTGTGACAGCCTGTGGGTTATTTTTTACCCATGGGTTGCATGAATTCAAGCAAATCCGATATTCGGTTGGACGCGATATCCGATTTTGTGACCCAAATTTGAAAAAAAATCTAATAAAAGGTAGGATTTTTATTGTTTTTCATCATTTTCATTCAAATTTTTGCATTTTTTTAATGTTTATTTGTTTTTTCATTCAAAATATGTTTTTTTCATGAAACTAGGTTTTTTTAAATCAAATACAAAATTGTTCAAATTTGTTAACTAAATTCAATTGTTTACATTCAATTAGGTTAAAAATGGGGGATAATAGTGAAAACATTGATCAACCACAACCGCAACAACCGAAACCTCCTACACAAAACCCTCATTTGCCAAACCCCCTCTCAATTCAGGATTTAATTGCACAAAATTGAACCAATTGAGGGGGATTGCAGATGTCTATCATAGGATCCCTCGTCTGAACCCAATTTTTGATCCTCTCACGTCCGTCATAAAGAGTATAGAAATTGTCACTGAGGAGCACAATGTCGCTCTTTTGTGGAGAGATTCTATAAGGGAAAAATATGTGGATGGCTTGTCCTATAAGGAGATCAAGGATCTCGAGATATCCAAAGTTGATATCGCCGCATTGTTTGTGAATCCCTGCATTGGTCAACTCGTAGACCCAAAAAAAAAACTTTCTATCAAATGGTGCACAAATGATGATATTGTGAAAAACATTTGGGATCATTGGTGGATGGTTTTCGATAACCACCCAACAACAATCTTGATGTCCCCTTCTACTTCATCAAAAAATTGTATGCTGAGTTTGTTTTAGGAAAACATGTGAACTACTTTGACATCCAACCTTTCCAGGGTGTGGGTTTAGGTATTCCCCAAGATAGACCTAGGGTAGTCAGAGTAGTCCAAGGCTCATATGTCCTCCCTCCTCCTGTTGATCCCCCACCTCCAGTGCAGCATCCAGATATCATCTGTGAGGTGGTGTCACGGACCATATCGACTATTCACTCTTTGAGAAGCCTTTTGGTTTCTTGGGTTGGGGTAGTAGCTCAGCCTTCTTTTGATGGTAGTGATGCATCCAATGGTGCTGACACATCCCCCTCAGCTCCACCCATTTGCATGCCCCATAGTTGTGTCATGTGTGGGAACCTATGCTTGGGTCTAGTTGGACAACTTGTTGATCCTCCTACGGACACTGCATATTATGAGGTGCATGAGATGCACGATGCACCAGATGTTATGACAGGGACTGGAAGATACCATGGAGAGTCCTCGCATGTGGAGGCATCTTCATCATACATTGATGATGTAGTGGTAAGATTTGTATTTTCACAGTTCATTCTATATTTTAAATGAATATTTATAATCTAGATAATATTAAGTATTAATGTTTATTTACATGGTCTATTTAACAGTTGATGTCAGAGGAGGAATTGACACAGATCTAGGAGGGCACCTTGACGACCATTTCATTTGGCCTTGATAGTTTTATGGTACATATATTATTGCAACTAGTCATTTGTATTTTATTGTACATACATGCTCATCATTTATATTGGCATTAATTAGATTATGTAGTAACTTGCATGTATATCTTATTTTACTCTTGTAGGGTACAAGTAGTGTGAGTGTGGGGCTGTGCAATTTGGGATCTAGTAGTGTAGTTGGAGACAAGGGAAAGGTAATTGAATGAATAGTTTAAATAACTTATATTGATTATACATGTCTAGACATAGATTGATAGTTTCACATACTTGTTGTGTATATGTATAGAAAATTATTGGTTTCACATACTTGTTGTGTATATGTATAGAAAATTCTTGGTTTCACATCCTTGTTGACTACACCCACTATACTTGAAGATGATGATGATGATGAAGAAGAAGAAGAGATGCCTTGGGTACATCTGTTTATTTTATTTTGTGTTTAGTAGATATAATTCGTTATTATTAGTGACAATTATATGCTAACTTGTATAAATGCCATGTTTATGAACATATGTAGGTTGTGTATGGAAATATTGAAAACATTCCTCCTCTACCGAAGACATACATCAAGAGTCCTCCAAAGATGAAGAGAAAACGTGGAGATGAGGTAAACAATAATAGTTCAATTATAGTTCATTTTTATGTTAACTTTTCGAATGTGAGTCATATAATATAACTAATCTTAATTGTGGTTTGTTTTTTCTTTTGTAGGATCCTTCAGAGCCGAGCAATGTGGCAAAGAGGATTGATTTTGATGATCCATCAGTATCTTAGGATGATAGTTTTGGGGTAATTACATGTCTATTTGGCATGTATATTTTGTATATGGACATACATTCACATATATAGACATACATTTTGTTTGAGTTGGCGTTTATGCCATATTTGTGCATGGACATACACTTGTAATCATTTGACATTTTCATATATACAGAAGTTGATATTTGATCATATAAATTGTTGCTCATGTGTGCATGGTGTTATCATTTTAAAATTTAATCTTCAATCCAATAATTAACAATGGTTAATAATGGTTATTTAATGAACAATACAATTCATTTCATTTCATCGTAAGTGTTGTTTGTATAATCTTCAAATTATATATAATTCATTTCATCTAAATCGTAAGTGTTAAATTTGGTTGCCTTTGGCAACTTCACCAAATTTAATGACCTCCTTTCTCATCACACCTCCACAAGGTCAAATTTGGAAGACAAGTGTTTTGATGGATTCTCAATGTAAATAAGGTGAAATATAATCATTTTTTATGTAATAAGGTCATCTAGACCAATATTTGTTATGTCTAGTCATAGGTTACTCATATTGGCAAAATTGCTCAAGGTTGCTCAAAAGTTGCAAAAGTTGTGAATGGGGGATTCATGAGTCAAAATGATTCATCTTGGTTTTTCAAGATTCCCTATGGTTTTATTAGGTCAACATTTTTTCAGTTGGTGAAAAAATTGTCAGTCTCATTCAATCAAATGTTGTCGCATGGCCAATTTCTTGTTTTGCTCGTTTTGATCATGAACCATCAATTCTGACATGTCCAGTTAAGCATCTTTACCCTATGCATGCTCCTATTTTCCCCCCCACTCAGTCGAACGCTTGGTTCCATACCCTACAAGCGTTGTCCCTTGAGCGCCCTAAGTGCTAAAAATTGTCAAACTTTGATGGGCCCTAACTTGGAATCTATGGCGAATGATCCATTTGAACCTACGGGGCTATGAGAGGGGTCCCTACAAAATCCTATCTTGGTTTTTCAAGATTCCCTACGGTTTTATTATGGTAGCATTTTTTCAGTTTGCAAAAAAATCACCAGTCTCATTCAATCAAATGTTGTCGTGAGGCCAATTTCTCATTCTGCTCATTGTGATCACAAAACCATCGGTTCTGACATGTCCAGTTAGGCATTCCTATCCTATTCATGCTCCTATTTTCCCCCCCACTTGGTCGAACACTCGGGGTCATACCCTATCGACGTCGTCCCTTGAGTGCCCTAAGTGATAAAAATTGTCAAAATTTGATGGGCCCTAAGTCAGAATTTGTGGCACCTACAAATGATCTGTTTGAACCTATGAGGCCATGAGAGGGGTCCCTACAAAATCCTATCTCATTTTTTCAATATTCCCTATGGTTTTATTAGGGCAACATTTTTTCAGTTGGTGAAAAAATCGTCAATCTTATTCAATCAAATGTTGTCGTGTGGCCAATTTCTCATTTTGCTCATCGTGATCATGAACCATTAGCCTCAACATGTCAAGTTAGGCATTCTTACCCTATGCATGCTCCTATTTTGGCCCCCCACTCGGTCGAACGCTCGGGGTCATACCCTACCGGCGTCGTCTCTTGAGTGCCCTAAGTGCTAAAAATTATCAAACTTTGATGGGCCCTAACTCAAAATCCGTGGCACCTACAAATGATCCGTTTGAACCTACGGGTCCATGAGAGGGGTCCCTACAAAAGCCTATCTCATTTTTTCAACATTCCCTATGGTTTTATTAAGGCAACATTTTTTCAGTTGGTGAAAAAATTGTCAATCTCATTCAATCAAATGTTGTCGCGTGACCAATTTCTCATTTTTCTCGTCATGATCATGAACCATTGGTTCTGACATGTCCAGTTAGGCATTCTTACCTTAGGTATTCTCCTATTCCCCCCCCTCCCCCCCACACTCGGTCGAACACTTGGGGTCAACCCTATCGACGTCATCCCTTGAGTGCCCTAAGTGCTAAAAATTGTCAAACTTTGACAAACCCTGACTCGGAATCTATGGCACTTGTAAACAATCCATTTGAACCTGAGGGGTCCCTACAAAATCCTATCTCATTTTTTCAATATTTCCTATGGTTTTATTAGGGCAACATTTTTTCAGTAGATGAAAAAATCATTAGACTCATTTAATGAAAAAATATAGATAAATAAGCATTACATTGTAGACACATAATGATCATCAATATTTCCATGTATTGTATACACATAATTACCTTTACACTTGCATGTGACATCCATGAACAAATATGCAAACATTTTTTTTCATCATTATCAATACAACTACACCAATGTACTCATGTACAAATACATTGTATATCGTCAATATAACTAAACCAGTTTGCTCATGGACATCGTATATCATCATAACAAAGTTACATCAATTCAAATCCATATACAAATACAACATCCCACTTCATCTGCATCAGACATCCTCATGTCCCAAGAGAAAAGCTTACATAGAGCAATGCTTGCATATAAATGAAGACCAAAATAAGCAACCTTTTTATGCAGAATGAATGTGCTACAAGAAACAAATTATAACACTTAATACAAATTATTTTGTCAATTTATAAATTGATCATTTGAAACATTTTTAAGAAGTACAAGATTGTATAATTATGAAACTTACCAGTTTCTCTACAAAGTCTACAAGCATAACTTTGAAGAAAGACACATGTTGATTAAAGCCCTTCTCATTGCATTTCTCACTGCATTCTCTACATGGTTGAAGACGATGGTACATATTGTCATTTCTAAATGGAAATACATTCACTTGACATAGTGTGTGAAAGTTTACAAAATTTAATCACATTGACAAAGTGAGGGACTTAGTGTTTGCACACAAAATTTAATCTCATTAATGCACACAGAGCATACAGTGTTGTGTTTGGCTGTAAATTTTTGCAATTCTTCAAAAGAAAACTTAAAAAGTAGCTATATATTGATAACCCCAAGGAATATGTACCATCACCAAGAGTAAACTAGTCAACGGCCAATGATCTAGCATGAACCTGTATTTTTAAGAACTGTTAGTCTATACATAAAATGCGTGCATAAACATAAAGGTTTTATGATAATCACTTCAACTGAAATGCATGATAATAAATGAAAAGGTGGGATTATATACCGTAAAAATACTTCCCTTTGAATTATATTGAGTGAACCCACTATGTTGATGCAAAAATCATAATGCGATAGTGTTGTATATGATCAAAAATACCTGCATGAGCATAAAGGTTTTGCGATAATTATATCATCAAAAAATGTCAAATAGTGTTGTTTATTATCAAAAATTGTAATGCTCATCAAATGAATGATAATAAGCCATGTTGCAAAATACATCCCTTCGAATTATATCGAGTGTACCGGCTATGTGCATGCAAAAACTATGTTGCAAAAAAAATGTTCATCAATTGACCCGCATTTTGAACACATCCTTAATATACACATAACAAACTTGAACATTAAGGTTTTATGATCATTGTTTGAAATGAAATGCATCATAAAAAAAATAAGGCACCAGTAAAGACCTACTACTCAAGTGTACCTGAAGGGTCATCTCTTTTCTTAAGAGTATCTAGTATTGCTTCGTGATCAGCAGTAGTCACTGTCAATAACTCTTTGGTCTTCAGTTTTGCTTGATGCTTCAACAACTTGATATTTGTAGCTATAATAAGGTGTGAATACATGAGAATGGTTTTATGTCTCTCATAGTCTTCAAATGCAGGTATGCCATTCTTTCTAATCATGTATGTTTGCAACCAAGTTCTCACAACAACAACTGAACTTGTAGGATATGTGAACCCATCATCATCTGTCACTAGTTGTGTTAGCTTCTGCTTTCCCTGCACACATCATGCCAACCAATATTCTAATCTCTTTTCATTCCCTTGTGGTACAATAACTACAAAAACATGTCCTGGTTGTACAAGATCTGATAGACGGTCATACTCAAGTGAACTTTCCATGTCATCGTTTGACAAGGATATTGTTTGAGATAAAGGAGTTAGATATTGTGGAACCCACGTATCAACCCACTCACTTGACTCGCACTGATCACAATCACACTAAACACAACTCTGACAAAAACAAACCAATGCTCGTGTCCAAATGGTCTATGTACTTGCATCTGAGCTAAGAAATGAATGCATCTTTGAAGAATATTTAATTGTTTGACAATCCAATCTGTCTCCCACTGTCCCCTCCTCAACCAACCAAAACAATCTACTCACTGTTGAATCAAGAGTACCTCCATGTGACAATGTTGAACTACACCAATCAACAATAGAATGTGCATCAGAGAAATTTGCACCTGAAATCCTTAATTGCTCCTTAACTAGAGCTCTCTTCAAACATGCACCTTCTCTATCATGCTCCCCCTTCCCATGCCCCGCCTTAAAAAAACACCAAATATGAGGTATACGCCTCTCTACATGCATTCTACTCAACCAATAAAACATACAGGCATTCTTGAATTGACTCGTACAGTTATCTGACCATATGAGATGTTGATCAATTGCAATATATTTCTCATGCAAGAACTCAAAAAATTCTTGAAATAATGTTGCACATACTTGGAGGACTGTGATCTATCATCACTCATATAAAAATGATACTCCCTGATTATCTTCTTGTCCTCTTCTATACTATCAGGAGCATGTCTATATGTAATGTGAACAAAAATAGCAATATGGATTGAATTGTAGTACTGAGACTGTACCTCATTATGTGGTTGCAATGTATACTTCTCTGCAAAATCAACCACTGATACAATAGCGCCAATCGGGAAAGAGTTCTTACACATCCTGAACTATTGATCCAACCACTAAGACCTATGGGTGTGCCTTGCATACTTGTAGAAAATATTTTCCTTAAAATCCAAAATAAAATCAGGAACACTCACTTTTCTTGAGACTAATTCACATCTAGAACCTTCACCTCCACTCTTCAAAGTATATTTCACTGTCTCATACCTTTTTTTCTCAGCATAATTCTTTCCAAACTCGTGTTTGTTGCCCTCATGAAAACATGAAACAAACTTTAACAACCCACCACATTGTGAGCACTTCTCATTCAAACAATCATTTCTATAGAAATAGCAGCCAACATCTCTAGGGCATAAAAATACATCTTGCAAGTCTCTTGATGATCTCAGAAATAGCATTGCACCACACTCCTGCAACATCTCATTAGTATGCATCATAGAATGAATATGACATAAAATTTCATGGTACATTGAAAACTCCACACGGTACTTGCAACAACAAGTATAACGAATCTTAAGAGGTACACAATAAAATGAATTCAAAGATTCAAAGGCCCTTTGTGATATTTGCAAAGTTGGATGTACTTCACAAAAAAATTTGTACAACATTGTTTGGTTGTGATTCCAATAAATGTTTGGGATGCAGTGTGCGGTCTCAGTTGCTGATTCTTAATTTTAAAACATCCTTTACATTGGGTGATACTCTAGAATTAGAGTGCCAAAATTGTTGAATTTCCTCCTTCACATTGTCAATCAACTTTCTATCAACACGTGGAAGCCTCCCACCAAAAGCCCATGTATCATGTTGAAGTGGATCATCAATTCTTTGTCTTTGTACAAGTGCTCTATCCAAAGTTTTATGGTTTATGTTCAAATCAACACAAGTTTTTCTCATTTGACGAGCCTTCCTCAATTGATGGCTTACTAAGGAGGTTGTAATCACTCTTCGAGAAACTCTCTTATCTCTTTCCTTGGTATTCTTTCCAATAAAATTGAGAGCATTAAATAGATTTTTGACAATAATATAATTTCTCTCCATCTTCTTGTTCATACGAATCTTCAATTTGTTTAGCAATGGTCTCATCTTTAGCAGTTGAACAAAAAGTTGGCATTGCTCGGTCAATGTCTTGTTGCTAAAATTTGGTTGAAAAGTTGTGTAGACCACAATCGAATGGTTCTTGTTGACCTCTTTCCTTCAAGATTCACAATAATGTTCTCATCACTTTCAAGTAACCATTTTGGGGTTCTTGAAGGTCTTGGATTTGGAATTTGTCTTTCATCCATGAGAGGGTCTTCATTTCTGAAGTAATTAGGTGTTACATATTGTCAACTTGGTTGAGCAATTCCACCTTCAATGTCAAAGTTTTCCACATGTTCATCTTCAATGTCAAGATTTTCCACATGTTCACCTCCTATGTCAAAATTTTCTACATTTTCACCTCCAATGTCAAAAAATTTCATATTTACACCAAAATTATGGACACCTCCATTGTCAACTCCCAAATTTTCACTTTCCATTCTCACATCATGTTGAGCATTTTCATTATCACTTTCAACATTTTCACTTTCAAAATCTACATTTTCATTTTCAAATTCAATTTTCTCTTCACTTGAAGTAACATTAGTAATATTTAACATACCTTGTCTTCTCCTCCTATGACCTTCTCTATCTCTTTCTCTATACACTTCAATTTGGTCATTTGAAAGCTTTCTTTTGCGTTTAGACTTCTGACGACTACTACTCCCCATTTACCTCCACAGAGATGCTCATAAATGATTAACAATGTAAGATTTGACTTTAAGAATCTGTCAAAAGTACAAATTTGTCTCAACCTATTTGAAACCCCGTTATTATCAACAGATTCCAGAATGTGAAGAATGTGGGCCATTGGAATCCACAAAATGGCCCACAAGGCTCTTTTTTATTTATAGAAATCAAATATCTGATTTTAATGCATAAATTTGGGGTCCCAAAAATGATTCTCATTGCCGCCTTTTTTTTACTATTGCCACGTTAATGGCAGTGGCAGAAATCGGATATCTGATTATATCAAATATCCGATTTGAGTACTCGTATTTTAGAGAGAGAGAGAGATTAGGGGAGGGGGAGAGAGGGGGTAGGGGGTAGGGGGAGAGAAAGAGATTAGGGGAGAGGGAGAGAGAGAGAGAGAGATTAGGGGAAAGGGGGAGAGAGAAAGATTAGAGAGAGAGAGAGATTAGGGGAAAGAGGGAGGAGGGGAGAGAGATTAGGGAAGAGGGAGAGAGAGAGATTAGGGGAGAGGGGGAGATAGAGAGAGAGAAATATTAGGGGAGAGAGAGAGAGAGACAGAGAGAGACAGAGAGAGAGATAGATAGAGACAAAGACAGACTAGGAGAGAGAGAGAGAGAGACAGAGAGAGACAGAGACAGAGATAGAGACAGAGAGAGAGAGATTAGGGGATGGGGAGAGGGAGAGAGAGACTAGGGGAGAGGGGGAGAGAGAGATTAGGGGAGAGGGGTCATATGACCCCTTAGGACCCATAACGACCCAATATGGTGTTGTAAGGGGTCATATTGTGTCCTAAGGGGTCATATGGTGTCTTAAGGGGTCATATGACACAATATGACCCATAACGACACAATTTGGTGTTGTAAGGGGTCATATGTTGTCTTAAGGGGACCTAGGACCCAATATGACTCCGTAGGAAACAATATGACCCATAACAACACCGTATAGTGTCGTAAAGGGTCATATTGTGTCTTAAGGGGTCATATGGTGTCCTAAGGGGTCATATGACCCATAATGACATAATTTGGTGTCATAAGGGGTCATATGTTGTTCTTTAGAGTCATATGGTATCCCATAACCCCTTAGAACACCATATGACCCCTAAAGACACCATATGGTCTCTTAATGGGTCATAGTGTGTCATAAGGTGGTAAGATGAACCATTATTACAATATAAAAATAAGTGCCAATATTGCTTACAAAAATCTGACACCTAAGGGATCATATAGTGTCCTAAGGGGTCATAGGGCACAATATGACCCCTCCCCACCCCTCTCTCTCTCTCTCTCTCTCTCTCTCTCTCTCTCTCTCCCCCCACTCCCCCTCTCCCTCTCCCTAATATCATATACTAATATATTTATAAATTAATATATTGCATATTAATATATTAATAAATAATAGATTAATTATGTGCAAATTTAGTTATTGAATTTACTTATTAAAATCGGATATTTGATTGTATCGGATATCTAATTTCTATTGTTCAAGTTACAAATTTCAAATTTTGGCTCGGGTTTGCTTTGGGATTTGGCTTGGAAGTGACAAGCCTAGAAAGTCAACTGAAAAAATGTGTTTTTCAGTACTCCTTGATTTTCCAGACTTTACATTGGTGGTTGACAACTTTTTTTATAGCCAAAATTGATAAAATGAAAAAGGGTTTTTTAAGGACGTTCTCAGCTTTCCAACAATATAAGGCTTGTCTTATTTCGACTTTAATAAATAATTATTATTTATTTTCTAATTGAATTCTGACAAAAGTCCTGATTGATAGACTGATTGAAAAACACTCATAACTTTCAAATGGTATAACATTTTTTGAATCTGAAACATGTGTCACATCTTATGCTTCATCTACTATAGGGAAAAATTAAAAAAATTGAATTTCATAAGTTTTTTGTTAATTTTATGGATCAAAATTAAAATTTATCTTGTTCTATGTATTATCTATCACTGAATTGTTCTATAAATCTAATTGTCTTATTTTATGTTGTAGGAGAGGAGGATCATTTTTATTTCAATGTCCATTCTCACACATTTTATTTGGTATATGCAGTGGGCTGGGTATGGTCAAGCGATGCCTTGACCGGCCATGTCTTTTGGACATGGCCGATCAAGACATCACTTGATCATGCCCCCTCACGATAATAAATGTTTGAATGAGAGATTTCATTTATCTCTCATTCAATCATTTATCTTACCGAGGCTATCATGCATTAACACTCCCTCTTAGCTAGGTAAGATAAATGTAAAAGGTATTGGGAGCAATATTCATAAATTGTATGATGCTTATCTTGGGACTATAGTTTCAAGATGTGAATTGCCTCTATTGGTGATTCTATTCACAAACTCTTGAGTGGATTGCCTCTGTTGGCGATTCTATCCATAAGCTCTTGTGTGGATTGCCTCAGTCAGAGATTCTATCCACAAGCTCTTGTGTGGATTGCCTCAGTCAGCGATTCTATCCATGAGCTCTCACATGGATTGCCTCACTCAGTGATTCTATCCATGAGCTCTTACGTGGATTTCCTCAGCCGGTGATTCTATCCATGAGCTCTTGTGTGGATTGCCTCAGTCGGTGATTCTATCCACAAGCTCTTACATGGATTGCCTCAGTCGGCGATTCTATCCACAAGCTCTTACGTGGATTGCCTCAGTCAACAATTCTATCCATGAGCTCTTGTGTGGATTTCCTCTATCGACGATTCTATCTACAAGCTTTTACGTGGATTGCCTCAGTCGGTGATTCTATCCACAATCTTGAGTTATTGTAAGATCGCCACCTTCCAATAACCTCAAAAATACAAGTGGAAATCATTTGGAAGTCATCACTTCCTTATGATTTACACATGGCCCATAAAATAATTATTAGTATTAATAATAATAATCAATATTTACAATTTTTACCTCAGAAGTGCTCAATCTTGATTAGTAAGCTCCCTCTCAATCATAAGGTATCTTGAGTTTCTTCTAGAGAACATATTTTTCTGAACATACGTCTGAATTTTTGACTTCAACAAGGGACACTTGTAGTTTAAGTTTGAGAGGAAAAGTTCTTGCAATGTGGCCATATTAGAGACTTTCAAGGAGATATCAATCTGATCTTAATCGGATCTTCCTTCAGGTGGTTAGGCTTTATAGAAGGAAACTTGGCTCTCATACCATGTTAATTTTGTGGATTAGAATTAAAATTTATCTTGTTCTATGTATTATCTATCACTAAATTGTTGTATAAATCTGATTGTCTTCTTTTATGTTGCAGAAGAGGAGGAGCATTTTTATTTTAATGTCCATTCTCACACATTTCATTTGGTATATGTAGTGGGCTAGGTACGGTCAAGCGATGCCTTGACCGGCCATGTCTTTTGGACATGGCGGATCAAGACATCACTTGATCGTGCCCCCTCACGATAATAAATGTTTGAATGAGAGACTTTATTTATCTCTCACTCAATCATTTATCTTACCGAGGCTATCATGCATTAATGTTTTTGACCAAGTTAAGGTGGTCAAACGTAGGAGTTTCTAAATTTATCAGAAGTTGTAGTAAAAAATTCATAAATAATTATTTACTTTATAACAAATTATAAAAAAATATCTGTCACATCCAAACATGATTCTAATACTTATATTATAAATCTTATAAAAAAATACTATGATTTGATTGTGATTAGGGTGGTCAGGCATACGCCTACTTCTTATCTTTTTCCTAAAATTTTAGTACCACTGCATTGAAATTTGAAATTTTCATCAAATAGGATTTTTCTTCTTCCAAAAAACAACTAGTAGCTTAGAAACTACATTCAATTTTCTATATATTCTCTTCTTACATATTTTGTAAAAATAATATTCATAACTTATTCAAATTCTCATGTCAAGTTGTATAACTCTGATTTTCTGAAATTTTATTGTCACTTAAGGGCCTGTTTTGGCACACCATGATCCTGCACATACCTTCTATATTTGTATCTCTATCTCTTTTCTAGTTAATTTTATCTCTTTATATTTCACCTTCTCTCTCTCTCTCTCTCTCTCTCTCTCTCTCTCTCTCTCTCTCTCTCTCTCTCTCTCTCTCTCTCTCTCTCTCTCTCTCTCTCTCTTCTTCTTCTCTCTCCATCTATCTTTACCCTTATATCAAGCTCCTCATCTTTATCTTTATCTTTATCTTTCTCTATCTCTATCTCTCCCTCTCTCATTCTAGATCCCTCTCTCTATATATTTATCTCTTCCTCTCCCTCTATCTCCACCCACTCTATCTCTATTTTAATCTATATATCTCTCTCCTATTTGCAATGGAGCTTAATTATCATTGTAATTTATATGTTTATTCATTAGCTATATTTGGATCTTAGTTCTTGATGAGTCTGTGGACTATCTTTCCCCTTTGACTTTTGTTGCTAGGGAGGGTGGAAGAAATAGGGAGTGGGTGTATGTGTGTGTATGAGTAAAAGGGATATATAGAGATAGAGATAAAAAGGATAAGATATATATAATTAAAGGGAGGGAGAAGAAGAGAAATAGATAAATGAGAATTAAAGATATATATAAAGAGGGAATGATGGGGAAATGAGATAGAGGGAGAGATAGCTAAACATAAAGAGATAGAGATAGGGAGGGAGAAATATGGACTTTGTGTGTGAGTGAGAGAGATATGGAGATATAGATAAACAAAGGGAGATGAAGGAGACAACTAGATATATAAGTGGAGAGATATAGAGAGAAAGAAAAATAAAGAGAGCAAGAAAGGGAGGGAGAGATAGGCTTAGAAAGGGATAAATATATATCTAGAGATAGATATAAAGTGGAAAAAATAGAGGGGGAAGAGAAAGGGAGAGAGTTGGGTACAGAGAGGGGGAGAGGGATACAAAGAGAGGGAGAGAGACAAAGAGATAAATATATGGAGAGATAGAGAGGAAAACTAAATAAAAAAGATGGATGCTTTCATTATGAAAATGTAGAAACATCAATGATGTATCAAATGTTAAAATTATATTCTAATGTGATTTCCAAGGATGGGTAGGGTAAGTAAAAGGCATTTCACAATTAAGATAATAGTAAAAAGATCTAACAATATGAAATCAATGAAGAATTGGTCATTTAAGAGTTTCAAATACAAATTTAAGATGTAAATATTGTAGACACCTAAAATTGTCATGTCTAATTAAATAAATATTTTATTTATTTAATTACTTTAGCTTAATTCTTCTATTAATTAAATAAATCTTTATTTATTTAATTAATTCATTTATCCTCTTCTAGCCTTATTTCTCATTTAAATAAATACATTTATTTATTTAAATTATCCCTTTCCTAAATTAAATAAATATTTTATTTATTTAATTGCCCTACTTCTTCTATTAATTAAATAAATCTTTATTTATTTAATTAATTCATTAACCTTTTCTACACATGACACATGTCATTCATCTCTTATTTCCTACACTACCTACCCCTTTCATTATTTTGGTATTTCTTATACCTACCCTCTAATCCTAGCCGACCTCTCTTTTTACACCTCTCAATCTTAACCCTCCATTTTCTATTGTGTCTTCTATTTAAGGAGATGCTTTCTTCATTACCAAACCCTAATGACATATCCTAATGACTAATTTTGGAGGACTTGGCTACACTACGATCCTACTTGCAACCACATTCCGTTCTTTGTTGAGCTCTTGTGCATACAAAAAAATCTGAGAGCAAGCATATCAAACAAGATCAATGGAGATAGGAAGAATGGAGATCAAAACCCTAGTGGACATGTGATGGTATAATCTTTGTGATTTTTTGAGTTATTTTGCATTGTCTTAGGTTATCTTCATATGTTATGGTGGATCTTTGTTCATTGTTAGGCTAGGGTTTGGTGGTTGAATCCATTTTAGTCTTTCAATATTGTTGTTTATTGCTATCCATTTTCACCATATACATTTTGGCACGCCCGGTGGGACCCTTGTCCCTTTGCATTTAACATTTTGTTGCAGATTTTGCATTTTTGAAGTTGCAGATCGGACGATTTCGATGACATTTTAGGTTTTTTCGCGTCTGCGAGTGTTCGGATCGCGTTTTTGTATTTCAGAGGCGTCTGTGACATCTTTTATCGCGTCTGTGTTTCTGTCATTTTCTATTTTTGCAGGTTTCCGAAAGTCGCGTCTGTGATCCCGAATCGCGTCTGTGAACCCTCTGATCGCGTCTGCAGAATAAAAAGGCGTCTGTGTTCTGAAATCACGTCTGCGAATCACAGAGCCGCGTCTGTGTCGGACAGACGCGTCTGTGTCTGGTATAACAGCGTCTGTGCATTCTGTTTTGCAAAAAATTTTTTTCAAGTTTTTTTTTCGATTCGGGTTTTCGGATTTTGTACTTAGGGTTTCAGATCTGGTTTATTTTTGGCTAACCTTTGCAGATCTAGCTAACCTGGTTTGTGCAGCTTGCTTTGGAGACAAATACGTTTTTGTTGAAGGCCCCTTTTCACAAAGTCTTTTTGGGTTTTCTTAAAATTTACCTAACTTGTGTGCTTGCAGGAAGGGGTTATCATTTGAAACAACCCAAACTACTAACAATTTTGTTGCAGGGCCTTAGCTAGGGTTTTGTAATTTTATTTGTGTGCCTTGTCTGCATAGCTTAGCAAACACTTCAATTGGTGCACTAAAATTGAACCATTGTCTTTTGTGTCTTGAGCAATAGGCTCTTTGTGTTTATTCTTTAGAGGGCCTGTCTTCCCGTGTGGTCATTAGGACTACTAGTGAGAAGAGAACGACCCAAGTGGTAGCAAAAGAAAAGCCATCTTCTTCCAAGCCACTATAATCAAATGTATTCATGGTGAAAACTATGAATAACGTGTGCTGATTAGTTCATACCGACACTATGTCTCCCCATAAACCCGTTTGATCAAATTTATTTGATCATTTGTAGGGCGTAACCCCTACCGGCTGGGAGCCTTCTGTATTTACAGAGCTGAAAGTGCCACATGTATGGCCACACGAGCGGATGCCCTTACTAGCACCTCATTGTTTTAGATGCCCAAATCCTTCTAGTTGTTGAGGCAGGAGGTCGGACCTCTGGTAGCGGCCCACACACATACGGTTCTTAGTAGAGATACAAAGTTCGCCATGGGGAGTTTTCATGGGGACTGATGCTTGGCTGACCCGAGAAGTGAGTGCCGAGGGTGGAGCCAGTGAGGTCAAGCATCTAAGTATCCGCTCTGAATAGCGTAGCCTCGGGGGTAAAACCCCATGTGGGATCAACAATTATTGTCCTGGCCAGCCATAAGAATTGTGCTTGACTTATGATAAACACTCAAACAATCAAGACAAAACAGCAAAACATTGTGTCTTTTGTGTCTTCAAGTGTATGCAAAAACTTTTTACATCAAACAACACACTTTTTGGAGTCTAAACAGTCTGCAAACATTGGGTCATCAACACTGTGTCCTCTTGTCACGAAAAACAGTCGAAAAATCAGATTTGGTCACAGCAAAACAAATTCACAGATAGGAAAGATTGCACTAAGGTTACAGAAACGCGTCTGTGTCTGTTAAAACCGCGTCTGTGTCTGATAAACGCGTCTGTGAAGTACAGAATAGCGTCTGTGTTTTTATCAGCGTCTGTGTCGAACAGAGACACGTCTGTGTCTGGAAATAGCGTCTGTGAAGTATACAGGCGCGTCTGTGTCCACAATTGCAAAAATCTGTCAGTCTTAGCAAACATCAACAGGAAATCTCAGAATCACGTTTGTGTCAAACAGAATAGCGTCTGTGTCTTAAAACCGCGTCTGTGAAGTATACAGAGGCGTCTGTGTCAGGATTTGAAAAAAGTTTAACAGTCAAGCAAACAAAGAAATCAGTTTCGGCACACTTGAGCTTCCTAGGTTATCTCTTCAGGTTCATCTAGCATTCAGCCTGTTCTAAGGTCTTACACAGTCCATCATTGCTTCATACCTCATTTTACAGTCATGCTTGTCTAAACTTGAGTCAAAAAGGTCACTTGCTTGTCCTCACTATACTTTGTCAACACACTACATACTACAACACTTTGCTGAGTGATCCCTCATCAAGGTTTCTTACCTTTGGGTCTCATTTGGTCTTACTTAGAGTCAAGGTCAGCTTACCTCATCAAGAGAAACTATCCTCTCTTTGGAAGTCACACCTACTCTACAACATACATACTTGGTCTTACACTTTGGACATTGCAAGTAAACTTCAGATTCATTTACACTCCATACAACTCTTGGTCTTACATACTCTTGTCATTTTCGTCTAAGTCTCTCACATATTGGTCTAACACCTAGTTCATGGTTGAAACCCGTCTTCAAAAATCTAGGAGAAAAGCTAAAGAAGCTCAAGGACCCGTAAACATGAGTTCTTATGAGTATGACAATGATGTCTTCTACAATCCTGAGCACACTACATTACCAGACATGAATGTTTATAGACACAATCCAAATATGGAAAGCGCAAACGCTATACACAACACTACACACAATGATAATGTGGACAATTCTTCAATACTATCAGCAGACATACAAGAATCTATAATGGATCCTCAATTCAATAGATTGGTTGAAGAGATAATGAGGAGAGATCGTCAATACTTTCTAAACATGATGGCACAAAGTGGAGCTAAGATACCACATGATTTTGACTTATCTCAACTTATGGAAAGTAGACCTTCACAACAAACTCAACCAAATAGTGGAGGACCAAATAATATGATGCCGGAGTCACCATCAGTTTTGCTTCAGAAACCAGCAATCCCACATACACAAGCTCAAATGCATGATACTTGTACTCAAAGACCATCATGGATGCCTTATGTTCAAACACATGCTCAAGATATGGGTCAACCAAGACAAATGGATACTCAAGGACTTCCTCAAAATTTTGACACAAGGAGACCTCATGCCAAAATTGGGGGCAACACAATGGAAAATGAAAGGCCTATTGAATATGGTTTATACACACAAAACAGATATGGAGTCCCTCAACAAGAAATTATGCCAAGTGCTCCATACATGTCGCAACAATATAGACCTCCATATGGACATGTCTACGATCAGTATCATCCATATATGCAACAAGCTCCTCCTCAAATGGGTATTTCAAACATGGGATATGCTACAAGAAATCCATCTCCTCCCAAAAATAATTTGGAGCAACAAATTAGAGATCTACAAAAGAAAGTGGAAGACATGGGCACATCAAAACCCACATATACTATGAGAGATATATGCCCTTATCCCTTTGATAAGAGCATTCCAATGCCTCCGTTTCCTCCGCACTTTGCAACACCGAAATTTGACAAATATAGAGGGAGAGGAGATCCCAAGGCACACATAAGACAATTCTTCACAGCTTGCATTGAGGTAGCGGCAGAAGAAACATACTTAATGAGGTTGTTCCCACAGAGCTTAGGAGATCAAGCGATGGAATGGTTTTCTCAATTACCTCCTGGTATTAAGTCATGGGGTGACTTGGCAGAAGCATTCATTCAACATTTCTCTTACAACATTGAAACAGATGTCTCAGTTACTACCTTGTGCAATACGAAACAAAAAGAAGGAGAATCTTTTGCGTCATTTTTGCAAAGATGGAGGAACTTAGCTAGCAGATGCTCTTGTGAAATCCCGCAAAAACAAATGGTGGAAATGTTCACACAAAATGTTAACAAGGCTATTGGTTATGATCTCAGAAAAGCTTGTTTGTCTACATTCAAGGATGTCATTGAAAAGGGCCTAGCAACAGAAAGAGTCTTAATTGAACAAGGAGTTATCAAACTATTCAAAGAAAACAAAGAGGACTTTAAGGGAAAAGACAAACCAAAGTTTTGGAACAAGAACAAGAACACAGTTAATGATGGTGTTGTTGATGCTAACACAGTGAGACCAAAGTTCATCTTTTCTGGATCAAATTCTACCAACAATCAAGTGAACAATCAAACGGCTGCTAGACCACGAAGGAAGTACACTCCATTGGGAGAACCACTTGAATCAGTATTCAAAAAGCTTGTAGCAAACAAAGTGATCACGGTCCCAGATTTTCCTCCATATGAACCAAAGGTAAAACCGAATTGGTGGAATGATGATGAATATTGTGAATTTCATAAGAGCAAGGGTCACAAGACAAGTAATTGCCATCGATTGAAAAACATTGTACAAGATCTCATTGACAGAGGAGATATTGAGATTGAGGGACATTCATCTAACCAAGAGCATGAGGTGTTTAAGGAACCATTCCCAAAACATGACAAGGGAAAAGGCAAAGTCACAGATGATCAAGCCAATTACACCAGAACATCTTACAATTATGATTCCACTATTAATCACATCTCAATGGACAATCATATTTCTACCATTACTATCAAAAATAAAAATCCTGAGAATCCTCCTCAGCGACCTAAAATTGTCCTAAAAGGTGTGGGATCTTCATCCGAAGCTACCTCTGAATGTCATGTTACAACCCGTCGAGGTAAGATCACATTGCCAGGAACCTCTTCTAAGAATACCAATCTTCCGTCAACTAAGCCTGAGTACGATCTTGTAGAGCAATTAGGGAAAACACCCGCACTCATCTCTATTCTTGAACTCTTACGTATATCTCCTGCACATAAAGCTGTCCTTGACAAAACCTTGAGAGATACTGCTGTCCCTACGGATCTAAACGTGGATCAGTTTCAAGCCATGGTGGGATACCTATCCGTTCCACACTCCCTCACATTTACAGAAGCCGATGACGCCTCCATAAGTCAGCCTCACAATGCACCTCTACATATTGAAGCCTTCATACATAAACACCGAATAAAACGAGTCCTGATAGATGGAGGAGCAGGTCTTAATATTTGTACATTGAGCACCATCAGACAATTGGGATATTCTGACAAAGCTGTGAATGCTACAAACCAAATCACTATTAAGGCTTATGATGATGAAGAGCGCTCGTCCAAGGGCACGGTCATCTTACCACTCAGAATAGGGCCAGTAACAAAGGACGTGATTTGTCAAGTCCTGGATCTAGACCTCACGTATAACATATTGCTAGGACGTCCATGGATTCATGAAATGAGAGCGGTCCCATCAACATACCATCAGTGCATAAAATTTCCTCATAATGGAGTCGAGGTAACGGTCAATGGTGATCCAAATCCATTCATATATTGCAATAACTTGAGATCACATACTGAGATTATCATTCCCAGCAATCGTGAGGCTATTCCTTCTTCAGCATATATTGATCCTGAGTCATTAAAGCCCTCGACATCCAAACAAGGTGAACTTAGAGCCAAGTTTCAAGACAAAGGCATGGGAGAATACACTCTGAATCAAACAATGTTCTTACGACAAGTCATGAACTCCCCCAAGGAATATGGGAGACCACATCCAAATAAGCAAATCTCCATCATGCTCCTCAAATGGGATCCTACCGTCTTTCAAAAATGGGGCGAACTAGAGGAAGAAAGTTTATATAAAATGCTATATAAGGACGCTGAAGATGATACACATGATCAAATTATAATACCCTGTGAAAACTATGGTAAAGGTTTCAAAATTCTGCAGAGATTCGGGTATGATGGAAAAAGTCCTCTCGGACTACGCAAAGAAGGTGTCATGGAGCCTCTACAACCTGAGCTAACTACAAGAAGGGAACGCTCTAAGGGGCTTGGTTTTCTAAACCCCAAGATTCAACACAAGAGAACAAAACAGATATGGCGAGTCAAAGTGGCTGAAGTTCAACAAGAGGATAATTATTCCACAGACTCCAATGAGTGGGAATGGGGTTCAGACAAATCCTCCAGCGATTATGAACTTAATGAGACATTTAGAGAGCCAGATGAACCTACAGAGGAGGAGGAGTTTTACAAGAAATTCAGAGTTGGTCAAGAACCGACCCATAAGGATCCCGCACAAGCTTCGTTTCAGGGCCCTAGGTCAGGATCACATAGGATGAGGACACCTGTCCCTGAGGGTGCTACTAGTGATGATAATTTGGACTCACTCACGATCGACACTGATGAGGAGAGTGCCATTGACGACCTCGATGACTACCTTGACATACCTGAATATAACCACATCTTCACTATTAGCCTTGCGGATTCTAAAAACACTAAAGACCTTCCCCTCGTTCACCCCCAACTCATTGACTGGGATCAAGAGGGACCACCACAGATCGATACATTTCAAAATGACGAAGCTATTGTGGATTATCTTGGCATTCGCGATGATCTTCCTCTTGGAGACCATAAAGCAGGATACGCCATAGAGCTTAATAACATGGCATACTTTGGTGAGGGTGTCGGGCCTTCTAGTCGCAAAAATGTGAAAATAAAGACAAAACAAGGGTCTTATGGCGAAAACCACACTGTGGCGCTCTCTAACTCTAAAAAAGTAAAAAGAAAGGACGTATCTGAGGGTGAAAACCTCTCTGAGGCGCCCGAAGATGGAAGGCTTGACATTCTCCCCGCATCATACGAGGAAAAATCATCCATGTTGGTAGAGGAGACTATAAAGACAAACATTGGTACAGCAGAGGTTCCACACAACATATTTTTGGCTCAATCATTGACAGAGGCCGAGAAAGCAAGGTTCATAAGCTTCTTTAAGGAACGACAAGTCAACTTCGCATGGTCTTATGCTGATATGCCTGGACTAGACCCCGACTTAGTAATGCATCATTTAACAGTCAAACCGGGGGCAAAACCAGTAAAACAGAAATTGAGAAAAATGCATCCACAGGTGGCATTATTAGTCAAGGCAGAGCTGGAGAAATTACTAGATGTCGGATTCATACGCCCAATTGATTATCCTGAATGGATCTCCAATTTAGTACCTATCAGCAAACCAGATCGCAGCATCCGAATATGTACAGACTTCAGGGATATCAACAAGGCTTGTCCGAAGGATGATTTCCCATTACCAAACATTGATTTAATTGTTGATCTCACAGCAGGCCATGAGATGTTATCTTTAATGGACGGATTCTCTGGATATAATCAGATCAGGATTGCACCTGAAGATCAACATAAAACATCATTCACTTGTCCATGGGGAACCTTCTGCTGGAATGTCATGCCCTTTGGGCTGAAAAATGCAGGTGCCACGTATCAACGAGCCATGACGACTATCTTCCATGATCTCATGCATGTAAAGGTGGAAGATTATGTCGACGACCTTTTGGTTAAATCAATAGACAGAAATACACACTTGGACATACTTTCAGTTGCTTTTGATAGGCTGGAAAAATACAAGGTAAGATTAAATCCAAAGAAATGTGTCTTTGGAGTAACCTCCGGGAAGCTCCTAGGATTCATTGTGTCTAAAAGAGGAATAGAAGCGGATCCAGCAAAAGTCAAGGCTATCTTGGACATGCCGCCACCCAAGAATATCAGTCAACTTCAGTCTTTACAAGGGAGACTCCAGTCCATACGAAGATTCATAGCACAACTTGCAGATAAGTGTAATCCTTTCCACCACCTGCTACACAAAAACATTAAGTTCAAATGGGACGAGAACTGTCAACAGGCTTTTCAGGCACTTAAAGACTATCTTTTGAACCCGCCAGTTTTGATGCCACCAATTCCGAATCAACCATTGCTACTTTACATATCAGCTACTCCAACAGCACTGGGGGCACTACTAGCACAGCAAATACCTGACGGCAAGGAAAAAGCAGTCTACTATATCAGTCGCACATTGGTGGGATATGAGCTCAACTACACACCAATTGAGCGTGCATGTCTCGCTGTGGTCTTCGCTTCACAAAAATTACGACATTATATGCTCACTCACAAGACCAAGTTGATTGCCAGAATTGATCCACTAAAATATCTGCTCAACAAAGCTACACTTACTGGGCGACTGGCCAAGTGGGTAATGATTTTGAGTGAATTCGACATTGAATACGTGGACAGAAAAGCAATCAAAGGACAAGCCATTGCAGATCAACTGGCAGATGCTCCCATGATAGATGATGTTCCTCTACAGTCAGAATTTCCAGATGAGTCCATTCTAACAATATCACCTGCAAAGCCATGGCAACTATACTTTGATGGCTCATACACACAGCACGGGGCAGGAGCGGGTATACTCTTTATAACTCCCCAAGGCGATTCTATACCAAAGTCATACCGCTTATCATTTCCTTGCACCAACAATATAGCGGAATACGAGGCATTAACAACGGGGTTAAGAATTGCAGTTCAGTGGAAGATCCAGGAACTTCGTGTTTTTGGCGATTCTCAACTTGTCATCCGTCAAGCAACTGATGATTATCAAACAAAAGATGAAAAGCTAATGCCTTACAAACAACTGGTAGATGATCTGAAACAACACTTTGCAAAGATAGAGTTTGAGCAGATACCAAGAGAACAGAATCGCGCTGCTGATGCCATGGCTACAATTGCTTCAGTCATTGACCTACCACAAAATGAGACCTGTTATGAGTTCCTGGTTGACAACCTGCTGATTCCGTCATATGAGATCACTCTCACGGAAATGATATGTGTTGTTGGTCCTGAATCCCAGTTATATGGTTCCATATTCACATACCTTCGCGACAACATCTTACCTCCCGATTTATCGAACAACCAACGCCGCACTTTCATCCGCCAATCCTCCCGATACGTTATCCTAGCTGATATCCTATACCGACGAGGTCTAGATGGCACCCTCCTTAGATGTTTAGAGAGTGACGAAGCTCAGATTGCGTTACGAGAAGTGCACGAAGGGATATGTGGTCCGCATACTAGTGGTCCTACCTTGGCCAAGAAACTCATCAGGACTGGATACTACTGGCCTACTATGAAAAAAGATGCATATCAGTTTGTCAAGAGGTGTAAGCAGTGTCAAATTCATGGAGACCTCATACACGCACCAGCACAAGAACTACAGCCACTTGCATCTCCTTGGCCCTTTTGTCAGTGGGGACTCGATCTCATAGGCAAGATTCACCCTCCTTCTTCCAATGGACATAAATTCATTATCACAGCCACAGAGTATTTCACAAAGTGGATTGAAGCCGTGCCTCTCACGCAAGTTACTGGGAAACAAATCGCTACTTTCATCCTGAACTACATCATTTGCCGATACGGGATTCCTACTTCCATTATTACCGACAACGGGCGTCCTTTCAAGAATCAGGATGTTCGTGAACTCTGTGAGCGATTCCATATCTCTCATCGTTTCTCCACACCATATTACCCCCAAGGTAATGGCCAAGCTGAGGCGTCTAACAAAACAATTCTCAAAATACTTAAAAAGACAGTCGACGACGCTGGCCGTAACTGGCATGTCCAACTCAATCCCGCACTTTGGGCCTATCGTACCAGTGTCCGCACACCTACAGGAGCTACACCTTACTCACTTGTCTATGGTGCTGAAGCCATCTTGCCTATTGAGGTTGAGTTACCTTCTTTACGGGTCTCCTTGAGAAACATAATCAACGATGAAGACTACAGGGTCTCTCGCTTACAAGAACTAGAACTGCTGGAGGAACGACGACACACTGCTTTTAATCATCTCAAGGCTTACCAACAACGAATGAGTCGCAGTTACAATCACAAGGTCAAGCCTCGCACATTTGAGGTAGGTGACTTAGTCCTCAGAGAGAACCCCAAGAATCAGCAAGATAGAGAAAAGAAGGGCAAATTTGAACCCAACTGGCTTGGTCCTTACATCATCACAGCAGCATATGGATCTGGGGCATATCAGCTCTCAACTACAGAAGGTGAATCTTTGGAGGATCCTATCAACAGCATGCACCTTCGCAGGTTCTACACATAAGCTCTTTTTGAGTATCCTAATGCAAAAACACAAAAAAAATCAAAAAAATTCAAAAATACAAAAAAAAAATTTTTAAAACAAAAAAATCGTTACTTGGTGAAAACCTGGCAAACAGGCGCCTTGTGACAACAAAAAAATTGCAAAATCCAAAAAAAGTAAAGAGAAATAATTTCGTCCAACGGTGAAAACCACTTCGGTGGCGCCCTGGGCAAGTACCATGGTGAAAACTGGGTCACCAGCGCCATGCGTAGGGACTTTGCTCCTCCCTCTTTCAGGATTCCCTTTCATTCTTTCACTTCACACACAATCACGACCAATTCACTCACAATAAACTTACCCATTCCCATCCTGGCTTGTTATTGATCTACCCAAGATTGGTCAGCCATTCATAATAAACCCTCCCTTTTCACTCTCTTTCCATTCATAATAAATCAGATCCTATCTGTGACTATGGCCAATTCCTGCATCTAGTAATGGGTGTGGAACTGAGAACATCACATGTTTCGAGGAATACAGTTTCTTTCAGCTCTCTTCAAGTCTATCCGCGCACAATTCGCAATAAAGCAACATTTTGCATCGCAGATCCGCAATAAAGTTCCATCTTCTCCACAATAAGGTATCAGTTTCATGGATTCAGTCAGTTTCCAAGGAGACACAGCAGCAACAATGGGCTTCAACAAAATCAAATCTTTTAACAGACTCAGACAACATATGGTTCAGTGCTATCTATCCTTTTTGTGAAAGTGAACATTGTGACCACAATCAAAATTTGACTTAAACAAGTGACAAGAGACACAAACTTGAGGACTACAGTGGATGTGGGTGTCGAGTCTTGGTTTTCTTTTGGTTTTATCTTTTTGGTGACATGTCTTTTAGCTTTTCCGGGATGTCTTTGACTAGAGATTCTATCTCCAGGATGTCTTTGACTAGAAAGGCGAGGATGGGGTATCGTCACTTATTTGCATTTGCTGTCTGTGGATTGTCTTTTAGTAATACTATGACTTGTCCAAGGATATGAGGACACTGTGAGTCTAGTGTGAACTGGGGCATTCCTTGTTTGTGACTGTCTTATCTCCATGCAAACAGGTACAATGACTTTCTGGGCCGAACATATGCCTCGATTGTCATAACCTATTCTGCCATAATAAAGCTCAATGATGATAACGCACAAGAAGCTCTTTCACGTTCATATCTTCTGTCTTCCATCCCCCTTTCTTGATTGACTTCCATTGTCCTTCTCGAGTCCGCGTAGCCCGCTATCACATGACTGAGTATAATGACACACCAAAAACATTTGCATTTCATATAGTTGCACCTGCATCACCACATATAAGCATTTCATACATATAGATATTATAATGGCATCACATCCTGCATACAACACATGTTAGCACATCTCACATTTTCATTATGTAAATAATCATTTGCATCACATACATTTTCATTCGCATCATGCATCACATATACAACATAAAAGAACAAAAATATATGGCCTTGCATCATATAAGCATCCATATCATAAAACATGTATCACATAAGAACATCTCATCACATAAGGTACACATGCATATAGCTGCCGCAAAAGATGAATCATCTCATATATATAATCAATCAAATGTGTCATAATACAATGATGTCAAAAGAATCATATGGCTACAAAAGAATCACCCGCAGGTGTCTACAATACAACAATGATACATCTACTGATACAATGGGAGCCCACTATAGCTATGAGGAACTCCCTCCCTCGGAGCCACCTCGCCTCGACGGAGTCTGAGCTGTAGATGGCCCTGCCCCTGGATCCCCCTGTCCCTCTGGTGGTGCTGGAGGCCCCATAACCCCACCGCTGGATGCCTGTCTCCTGCGGCTCCCTCCCGTAGCCGTCGCTGTGCGCGACGACCTCTGGAAGCTCCTAGCCCGCTGCTCTGCTGGCACGGCTGCATAATATAGATCCCTCCAGTAGGCGATCTCCTCTCCCGCTCGCAAAACATAGGCGTAGCCTGCCCCTGCATCCTCTGCTGCCCGCCTACCTGCCCTCAGAGCTGTCTCGGCCTCGGTATATCTCTGGATGGCCTGATCCCTCTCCCGCTCTGTATCTCGGACCCTGATCCTGAGGTGGTTCCTCTCTCGAACCAAATCCTCAATCTCATCTGCCTGGCCCTGGCAGATCTCCCGCAGCCTCACCACCTCATCCTCCTCGGAGTCTCCGCTCTCCGCCCCTGCCTGTGGCTCCTCCTCTACAGGTGCCTGTCCCTGTGCCTCTGCCTGCACCTGTCCCTGTGCCTGTATAGGTACCTGTGGCTGTACCTGTCTCTGTCCCTCTGGCTGTACCTGTCTCTGTCCCTCTCTGGGACCCTGTGCTGCTGGCACCTGTAGGGGCAGTCCACCCCGTCCTCTCACCACTGGAGCTGCTCTCTCCTGACCTCCCTCCCTCCGAGGTGCTACCCGTCTCTCTCCCACCACTCCCCTCCACCTCCGCCGACCCCTACCTGCATCCCCTCCTCCCTCATCATCATCTCCTCCACCCTCTCCATCCACTGGCTCTGCCGGATCTGTCAACCTCGGAAATGGATGCTCTGCCCAGTACGCAGAGTACTCTGCGTCCATCCCTGCATCATCTACCTCTGGCCACATGTCCCATGGCATCGGCATCATCTCCGCTAGCTGCATCACTGCCTGATCATAAGATAGCAGTGGGCCAAACTGCACCTGATCTCTAACAGTACGGGCATACATACCCGAGCCTCGGGGCATCCTCTGAATCCGGCCATATTGCCTGCATACCCTATCCACCAGCTGTCTCTCTAATATATAGGGCGTCCGCCCAATCAGGTACCTGCTCCGGAAGGTGTAGGGCAGCTCCAGTGCATCGTCCCCCCACTCCTCGCACCCCAGGTACGGCCTCCAGATCACCATATCAATGTCATCAATGACTCTCCTCCAGTGCTCCAATCTCCCAATCCGAGGCTGGGATGTGATCATGGCATACAAATGAACAAAACTCTGTCCCTGTCCTCTGCCTCTGAAATGAATCGGCCTCGTCACTGGAAGGTGCTCATAGGCCCACACCTGCAATAGAGTCACACCGCAGCCCAGCCCCACTGATCCGTGGTATACAAACTGATGCAGCTCATAGTACAAATGTGCTAGGACACATGGCCCCCATGCATACCTAGTGTGCTCTGCCATCAGCGTCTCCAAGGCCCCTCCCCAGCCCACTGCCAATCCTCGTGTGGCCCTGTCTGGACACAGGTATCCACTGATAACTCCCCCAATAACTGCCGGCAATGCCAATCCTGTGGCAGTCATGGTGTCCCAGGCTACATGCCCTGCTCTCATCTCCAACTCAGGATCCTGAAAAACCCGTCTCAAGGCCTCCCTGTCACCGTCACGGTCGTAGGGGATCAACTCTCCATCAATAGGAACATGTAATATCCTGTATACATCCTCCAGTGTCACTGTCATCTCACCCATCGGCAGGTGAAACGTGCATGTCTCTGAGTGCCATCTCTCGGCCAATGCAGTCAGCAACCCCATGTTTGCCCGAAACTCGGGCACATAGAGCATATATGTGAGACCCATCTCCTCAATGGAAATCATGTCCTGGATGGACAACTCTGGACGCAGTCTCTGAGTCGATGGGAATCTCTCCCGTGACTCCAACATCGGCAAATACTCCTGCAGTCAAGCAAATCAATCTTGTCAGTTATCGTGGCATTCACTGTTTATCACAAAATGCTACTCGCTACCCAAATGCATATGGCTATCTACCCTAGTGACACTCACTGTTCATCACAAAGTGTTGCTATTTATCCTAGTAGTGCTCACTGTTCATCACAAAGTACTACGTGTGTGACATTCCCTGTTCATCACAAAGTGTCACTCACATTCGCACTCCCTGTTCATCACAAAGTGCTGCATATCCTGGTGCTCCCTGTTCATCACAAAGTGCCTTGATCTATCCTAATCTTCCTAGAGGACCTGCTTGAGTGTATCCTCTCAGCAGCTTATCCAATCGACAGCGTATGTTCATCACAGAACTGCCGATTTGACCTAAAGGACTAAAACCATGCATTTAAACACATAAACGCACTTTTTCAACACACACGCGCTTTTAACTCATAAACGCGCTTATAGACTGCATAAACACACCTCTGCAACACAGACGCGCTTTCTAAACACAAACGTGCCTATGCCAGACATAAACGCGACCAGGGAACACAGACGTCCCTGCATGACATAAACGCTATTCAAAAGCACAGACGCTACTAAATTTCACAAACGCGTCCGCATTCAACACAAACGCGGTTCCAGGCACAGACGCGCCTGGACCCGACACAGATGCGCCTGTTGGACACAGACGCGCCTGGCGCTGACACAGACGCGATTGCGCATTTTTGCACTTTTAAACTACCCTATTTTTAGCGCATTTATTGCTCCTAAACATGCATTAATGACAAAACTTGAAATGCGTGAAAGTACGAGGAGGTTTTCGGGTACTTACTGGCTCTCCTGCATCGGCTGGTCGCTGGAATCGGCGGACACGGTCGAATCTATGAACGAATGCCATCGCTGCTGACTGCTGCTGCTCTTTTCTCGCTCTGCACTGTGATCTCGTAAGGGTGTGAATGACAATGAGGATGTCTTTTGCCCGTGGTCTATCTTATAGCCTACCCTAGCCCTCGCCCTCATTTCCCGAGTCAGTCTTCCTCATCCCGTGACTTTGTCACATTTTCGCTTAACCCATTCTATTCCATCTTTCTTATCGAGAGATTGTCTGCAATCTTTCCAGACTTTTTCATCCAATCTCTCGAGGGGGCATATCATTCCCATCCTGGGGCAACTCTGTATCAGTTCATCTTATCTTCTTTGAAACAACGCGACAAGCCGCATTGTCTCAAAGAGGGGCAAAATGTAGACACCTAAAATTGTCATGTCTAATTAAATAAATATTTTATTTATTTAATTACTTTAGCTTAATTCTTCTATTAATTAAATAAATCTTTATTTATTTAATTAATTCATTTATCCTCTTCTAGCCTTATTTCTCATTTAAATAAATACATTTATTTATTTAAATTATCCCTTTCCTAAATTAAATAAATATTTTATTTATTTAATTTCCCTACTTCTTCTATTAATTAAATAAATCTTTATTTATTTAATTAATTCATTAACCTTTTCTACACATGACACATGGCATTCATCTCTTATTTCCTACACTACCTACCCCTTTCATTATTTTGGTATTTCTTATACCTACCCTCTAATCCTAGCCGACCTCTCTTTTTACACCTCTCAATCTTAACCCTCCATTTTCTATTGTGTCTTCTATTTAAGGAGATGCTTTCTTCATTACCAAACCCTAATGACATATCCTAATGACTAATTTTGGAGGACTTGGCTACACTACGATCCTACTTGCAACCACATTCCGTTCTTTGTTGAGCTCTTGTGCATACAAAAAAATCTGAGAGCAAGCATATCAAACAAGATCAATGGAGATAGGAAGAATGGAGATCAAAACCCTAGTGGACATGTGATGGTATAATCTTTGTGATTTTTTGAGTTATTTTGCATTGTCTTAGGTTATCTTCATATGTTATGGTGGATCTTTGTTCATTGTTAGGCTAGGGTTTGGTGGTTGAATCCATTTTAGTCTTTCAATATTGTTGTTTATTGCTATCCATTTTCACCATATACAAATATCATGAAAGCGTAGATCTAAGATACCCTAATATGACCAAGAAACTCTAGAAGAAGGATAGGTTGTATAAGATTGATTAGATTCACTAAAATAAAAAGAGCTCTAAAGATCCAACAAAATATAGAGGAAATAAGGGTGGGAGGGAGAGGTAAAGAGCTAGGGAGGGAGGGAAAGGTAGGTTGAGAGAGTGTGAGAAGGGGGAAGGAGATATATAAAGAGATATGTAAAGGGATTGGGGAGAGAGAGGGTTGAGATTAAGAGTAGGGAGGAAGGGAGAGGTAGAGAGACAAGTCTAGATCTTAGAGGAGAGAAAGTGAGATAGAGAAGGGCGAGATGAAGAGGTAGAAATATAAGTGTAGAGCTCGAGAGAAAGAGAAGGAAAGAGGGATTCAATGAGAGTTAAAGAGATAGGTCTAGAGAGAGATGTATAAAGAGGTGTTAGAGTAAATAGTTAATTCTATTTACATACTTAAGTTTCAATTATGTATATTTTATTAGCTGTATTTACCTTTTACTGAGTGTTTTATTATTTACACCCAATAGTTGTCAATAAGTTTAGTTTACCTACTCTCGAACATGATTGAGACATATGTCTCTCTCTATGTTGTTCATTTTCTTTCACCTAGCATATATAAGTAATATATGCATTTGTACTTTTGTACTCTTTATATAATCAAGTAATCAAGTATTTATTTTGCATCTCTTTCTTTAGTGGTCGGTTCTCTCCTAGAAATTCCACTGAGATTCCAACCTGTTTTAAGAAGTCTGAATTGTTGAGATCGTGGCATCAATCCATGCCCTGAATTTTTGTATTGTTTGAGTGTTTGTGAATAAACTTTCAGGTGGTTAATCTGCACTTTAAGCCCACCGAGAAGATGATTCGAAGAGCCAACATTTACAGGTAACAAAAGCTGAAAAATAGCAAGAATGAGTTGTTAATATTTATAATATTAAAACATTATTATTTCTTTCCAGAGACATTCATTCTTGATTCATATTTTTGTTCTATTTGGATACTATCTTATGATGGTGAAGACAGATCCATGGCAGAATCACAAGTTGAGAGTGTGAAACATTCGGTGAATAACAATGTGTCAAGTGTCAGGAAAGATATTATCTTTGAGAACTATTTTGAAAACTTTTTATCTAAACTCGGATAGCCCCCGCCAAAATCTTCCCAAAACAGAGACGTTTCACAATCATAAATGTCCTAGGAAACGTAATTAGCATTGACATTCTTGCACTTCCTCATAAAATTACACACTCTAGATCCCTTTGGTGGATTATTAATCTTGACAATTTCTTTGGGATCATTGGAATTAAGATATTTAGTTGACAAAATTATTTCCCATTTTAATTCAAGTTCTCTAAGAATTTGCTAAACCAATTTGGCCCCGAGGATAATGTTTTGCAAATTCTGATCCCTTGAGCCTACCCCACTAGAAGATTTAGGCTTGCAAACCTTTTCTCAAACTATGAGATCCACATTGTCCTTCTCAACTACCCCTTTCAAAAAAACCTTCACGTCTTTTGAACTAAATTTGTATTAGCTCTTGTAGTGAGAGCAAGGAATGACAATAGATATATAAGAAGGGAAGAAATGATTGTTTTCAATATAACTATTCTCCAAGCCCAAGAGAGATACCGACCCTTCCATGAATTCATTCTCTTATCAACTTTATATTTTAATGGATCCCACAATTTTGAGTTTCTCCAACCTTTATCTATAGACAAACCAAGATATGAACATATCAACTTTCCCTTCTTGAATTTCAAGATTTTCAAAATCTACATCTCTTTTCTAGGAGGGGTCATTAGGAATAAAACCTATAACTTATCATGATTGACCTCTTGGACTGGGCCCCTGACATATGATGCTAGCACATTTAAAAGGAAGCGAGCCTCAACTCTTTTATTTGCTCCAAAAAGCATAGTGTTATCTACAAAATTGTTGGTGGGTGAGTGTGATATTTCTTGCTACTTTAATTCCTTATGAAAGTCCAATTGTATGTCTTTCCCTGATGGCCCTCCCTAAAGCTTCTACCAGAAGTATGAAAATAAAGAGGGATAATGTATCCCCTTGCCTTAAACCTCTCGAAGCCTTTAAAAAACTTTTTGGGGGAACCTTTAACTAGAATAGAATACCTAGGACCTGAGATGCATTAATAAATCTAGTTGATCCATAGCCTATTGAAGCCAAAGGCTTTCAAAACCTTACATATGAAATGCCACTCCACCCTATCATATTCCTTCCTCAAGTCTAATTTAATAAGCATACCACTATCTCGAGAGTTTTGAAGAGAATGAATCAATTTTTGTGCAATAATAACTCCATCCAAAATTGATCTGCTAGGTACAAACCTATTTTCTTCTTTTGAGATAATGCCAGAAAGAAAAGGCTTAAGTCTATTAGCCAAGAGTTTTTTAAGGATCTTATAAGTTTTATTGAAAAGAGAGACTGGTCTATTAGTCAAATTTAAGTCCTTGATGCCTGAAAGAAAAGGCTTAAGTCTATTAGCCAAGACTTTTTTTAGGATCTTATAAGTTCTATTGCAAAGAGAGATTGGTCTATTAGTCAAATTTAAGTCCTTGAGTTCTCAATTAAAGGGTTGTGGAAAGAGAAATCAGATAATGAATGTATTTTCTTGATTTTGTATAAGCGTACAAGTGTATTTTCATATTTTGCTACTTCTTTCTATTCTACAACGGATAAATTGGGTACACAATTTGTAATGCCACCATTTGAGACCTTTTGTGAAAGATTGACTAGAGAGAAATCAAAACTTCATCAAAATAATGTCACTAAGTCTCATGTATTAGTTGCTACTTCACCTCAAGTCAATGGAAAAGGTAAAGACAAGAAAACTAAGCCCAAGAAAGACTCTCATGAGACTTTCACCACCTCTTCTAAAGAGGATAATCAGAAGAAGGAGAGACCCACATGTAGCTTTTTTTAGAAGCCTAGGCAAGGTGAACAAAACTTTTATAAGAAGGATATTCATGAGTTGAAACAATTACTCAAGGAACATCATATTCTCATTCCTTCTTCATCTAGTTCAACCTCTTCTACTTCAACCAAACATGAGGATACATCTCCTAAGAATTTTGGAAAGGGTCTTGCCTTAATTACCACTCATGCACCTAGGGATGTTGGATGGATCACTGATACAAGAGCTTCAATTCACATCACGCGTTCAAGAGATACCTTGATTCTAGATCCTCTTGAAGCATCATTTCAGGATAGACTCTTGATTGCAAATAATTAATTTATTCATGTCGTTGCCACTGGTGACAATTTTTTTTGGATATAGGTACAATGAGTAATGTTTGTTTGATTCTTGACATCTCTCATAATATCCTATCAGTATATTAGATTACATAGAAAGGAAACATAATTGAGTTCACTCGAGATATAGTGTTCATTTGTTGTCCCATAGGAAAGATTTTTGTAGTCGATAGGATTGATCATCAGTCCAAGGTGTAAATTCATCACTTCATTGATGATGATGATGATCCTTATGTTCCATTGAATCCTCCTTCTAGTGAGAGGAGTGATTCAAATACACTTGATGGTTTTGTGGGCTTAATCACATCTCCCCCATCTCATGCTACATCAGAGATTACAATTGACTTAGATTCCAAGACTTCAACACAAAAAGACATCATTGGTTTTTCACATTTGTTGTTTGAGAATGGTTTTATTGTAGGTATATTTGACTTGGCTTCTCATTCTTCTATTGCATATTTAGAGAGCATGATTGAGGAGTTATCACTTATGTTTGCAGATTGTTCATTGGAGGATGATTTTGTGTCTTTTACATCCATTATTTATTTATTGATTGAGGATCTTCCTAGTCTTGATGAGACATTTTGGGGGGCACTTGATTCTTCTTCCACATTTTCCTTTCTGGTATTTCTCCATTTTTATTTTCTCATGGATATGAAGTTTCTTCTACATGGATCATGGGATCCTCATCTTCCCAAGGGGAGACATATTGTTTGTCATCATGGACAATTTTTTTAGCTTCCAACATGCTTTAGTGGATTTGGGGATACTACATCATGGGGTGCAATGTTATCTAGATATCTTTCCCTTCATTGGAAGGGTAATTGTATTGTATTCTCATGATGGATGTCATTCTTGGGGGGTACTGTGGAGATCTTGGATTCATCATTGCATTATTTTTGTGTCTCTTTTTTGAAGATTACTTTTGTCCCATGAGGTTTTCTTCTTTTCTTCATTTCTAAGAGATTAATTACATTACATTATACATGGGTACCTAACATGGCCTAGTTGTCAGGACCTATCATCATATCACATTGCACCATCATATGTATAATAATTATTCTTCATAAGTTGTACTTAAGGGGGGTGTTAAATTAAATATTTAATTCTATTTGCGTATTTAAGTTTAACTTAGGTATATTTTATTAGTTATATTAATTATTTACCGAGTTTTATTATTTGTCCCTGATAGTTGTCAATAAGTGTAGTTTACCTAATCCAACATATGATTACGACA
Organism: Cryptomeria japonica; assembly: GCF_030272615.1. Classification (NCBI taxonomy): domain Eukaryota; kingdom Viridiplantae; phylum Streptophyta; class Pinopsida; order Cupressales; family Cupressaceae; genus Cryptomeria; species Cryptomeria japonica. Next base: position 530,674,201 of record NC_081413.1, read on the forward strand.
AATGTCTCTCTCTCTCTCTATGTTGTTCATTTTCTTTCGCCTTGCGTACATAAGCAAGTCATTGCACTCTTTGTATAATAAAGCAATCAAGTATTTATTTTGCATCTCTTTTTTCCATGTTCGGTTGTCCCTTGGAAATTTCTATTTGCTTCTACAAGAGGGACAAAAAGATATGGAGGGAGCAAGAGTGAGGTGCAGCGATAGATTTAGATTTTAGGAGAAAGAGATATAGATAGATAGAGAAAGGAACAAAGAGAGATATGATGATTTCTCAGAATTTATTACTCTCCTTAGTAAAATACCTAAATTTTTTATTATTAATTACTTCTTTAATGTTTCAAGTATTTTAAGATAGTTATAAAAAAATCATCAAAAACGGAATTCATATGTAGAAGTTGTGAGTGTTTCACGTTTTAAAAATGAAGGATGAATTTAAATTAATTATAATTATTATTTTATTTACAATATAGAAATAATACCTATTCAATTGTGTAGAGCTTTGAATCACCTTTCCATTGTCTGTAAAAATCAAAATTTTGATAAGAAATGTAAAAGTTGTGCCCATTTTACTAAAATATATTTTTCTAGGCTTTTCAAAACAAATTTCCATTTTGAAAACATAAAATTTTTAAAAATAAGCAACTTGAGGAAAAGGATATAAGTTTTAACACTTAAAAAACTAATATTTGTTACTAACAAATATCCAATTTTTTTTAACATAATTTTTTCTCTCCATTTTTCCCTTAGGATTGCTTTGGTATTTGATTCGGATGTGTAAAACCTAGAAAGTCAACACAAAAAATGTTTTTAAAGTTTTCCTTAGTTTTTCTAGGCTTTGACCATGTGGCTAACAACTTTTTTTTTCAAATCTGATGAAACAAAAAGGGTTGATTATGAAAATTGTTATCTTTTTACCAATATAAATTTTGCCTTCTTTTGAATTTAATAAATTTAACTATTATTAATTTTATACATACATTGTGACTAAAACTCCGATTGGTAGGAAACTTGAAAAACATCTATAACTTTAGAATGGTTACACATTTTTTGAATCCAAAAAATGCTTCACATTCTGTGCTTCCTATACTATAGGATGAAAAAATGAATTTCATGAAATTTTGACCAAGTTATGGTGTGCAAACATACAAGTTTTTTATTTTTTAAAGTTATTATAAAATTTTATTATTAATTATTTATTTGCCAAAAAATTACTAAAAACATGTGGCATATCAAGGCATGTATCCTCTACTTGTATTGAAAGTTCCATAAAAAAAAATTATGTTTTGCTTGTACTTAGGTTCCACAAATATAAACCTATTTTTTATTTTTTCTCTAAAATTTTAGTATTATTGCATCGAAATTTAAATTTTTTATCCCAAATATATTTAGATTTTTCAAAAAAAACAACCAGTAGCTTAAAAAGTAGATTCAACTTGCTACAAATTTTGTTCTTACATATTTTTCAAATCATGTCAATAAACTATTCAAATTTTTATGTCAAGTTGTCTAACTCCGATTTATTGAATTTTCATCACCACTTATGAGCCTAGTTTTGACCCCCATGATCTTACACACACCATGTTGATAATGTCCTCGGTTGGATGTCCATCAATGTGGTGTTGATGTCTCACCAAGTATGATGATGATAATAATGTATTGAAGAACAATGATAATGGAGATGTTCATATGAGGCTTTCTCTTGTATACAGATGACAATGATGGTGGAGGGAAGAGATATTATCAATTATGAAGACATTCTACATGACATCATCAACCTTTGCATGAATACTTCAAAGCAAGATTCATAAAGGTATCAAGTTCCAATTCAAGTATTTCAATTCAGATCTATCAATGTCCTCAAAAGATAAGCTTTCCAATTTAGTTCAATTCCATTTCTTCAATTTTAATTTCAATTCAACAGTTGATTCCAAACTTGGGGATTGACTTAGGTAAACCCCTCTCAAAAACATATATTTCCTTCTTTCTATGTGTAGGTAATAGTTTCAAAAGTTACAAACAAAGATTTTGGTAGAGGAGATGATGAAAATCATATCTGACTTTTAACAGGAGCGAAAAGTAGTAGACTATGATGCCTCAGACATCTTAGTCCTACCAATTTTTTATGAGCCTTTGGGAGAAGATTCTGAGTTACATTTTGATTCTAAAAATTTCCTATTTTTCCACGTTTGATAGCTGGAGGACTAGACCATCCCAAGTGTCTTGTACTTCTGGGTTGAATTTTGTGGCACATGTTCCTCTGTATCCCTTCTACTCAAATCTAGCTTTATGACTATATACTGCATTTGAAACTTACTATTCATATTATTTTATGTCAATTTTCTATCATTTTCCCTAGATCTAGCATTTAAATTCAATAATACACATTCAACCTTCAAGGTGAGGTGAATATGATCTGTATTCAATCTATTTTTAATATTAAAAGTGAGATTAGATCAATTAATTCATTTCACCTTCTAATGTTTTATGCGAAAATTAGTGGATTTCTTAGTTTACATAGCTAAATTTGTGAAACCTTATTTTCCACCATTAAACTCATATGTCATCACCCACATACTCACACACCAACCACCCCTTTTCAAATTTGCACACAAACAAACAACCTAGGAATGAACTTAGGTCAACTATATATATAGATTATAATCATGATTGCATTCACATGTTGGCCTAAAACATAATTACAATATCAAAAAGTTAGGCACAAGAATAAACCTTAAACCAAACATGTAGTTGTTACTATTTACTAAGTTATCATTAGTTTTAGGTTCAAAGTCATTCTATATACTCTAGTCGGTTATTACTACCGAAATATTCAGTCGGTAAGCATAAGACAGCCAGTTATAGAAGAAAGTAGTCACATAGCTTACTATACACCGAGTTGTCTACCGAGTAACACTCTATGTCTACCAAGCAGCAAAAATGATATACCAAGTAAACACACACCGAGTGAAACGTGTTACCAGATTCATTGAACCTAGACACATATGGGAAACGTGTTACAAAATCGAGCATCAGGGAATCATTATCACTCAGGAAATTGCACCTTAAAGATTTTGTATGATCTTGAGGTCATCTATCCAATGAAATATTTTGTATAGTTATGCATTCGATGAATCATGTTTGTAAGATCGAAGCATGAATAGATCACCAACATAAGAGATCTATTTATACAACATGAATTAAGGATCGGAATATAGGTGTATGAATCAAGACATGTGTAATAGATAAGGAAGCACTGAGTGTTGTGACTGTTAAAGACACAGAGGTCACCGAGAAGGATTTCAAAGAACAGTCAAGGAACAGAGTAAACAAAACCGAGTTAATCTATGGATTACCAAGGTATGCTATAAGCAAGGTAATCTCATTTTGAGCACATAGAATTTGCGATAACATTTCAGATGTGAAGTTGCAGATATTTTGTAATATTGTGTTGTAATATTTTGAGTTGTAAGAGAAGCCTTTAACAGGGTAAAAGACCTTAACAAAGTCTATAAATTGTAAAGCCTTTAACCGGGTGCAGCATTTAGAATAAGTGTTGTAAAATCCTTTAGCAAGGTAGATCTAAATATCTTGATACTCCTAACAAGGTAAGCTATCAGAAATAGCTAAACATGTAGCTCTAACCGAGCAACCTTTATTTTTGTAGTAGTGAAGTTGTGGGTGCCATCCCCACTGCAGTTTTTCTCTCTAACCAAGAGTTTCTGCATAACCAAAATATATGTGTTATGGAGTGAATCATGTATGATTGTTATTTGTTTGTTTTAGCATTATATTATGTTACAACAGTTTTTGGTTTATGCTTAATAGTAAAGTTATTGTTGAAGAAAAGATTTGAAGTACTGATTCACCCCTCCCCTCTCAGTACATTAGCTTTCCATATTGGGCCTAACAATTGGTATAAGAGCTTGAATCTTGGAAAAGGGTTTAATTGCCTAAAGAGAAAGATCTTATCAATGGAAGGCTACAGACTATCTCGGAGAATTGTGAATCTTCAAAATGAATTGGATCATGCTAATCAAGTGATTGCTGACATGCATAAACAAATGCAAAAATCTCTGAAAGTTAGAAGAAGATTGTCTGATGATTTGCAGGACTCTCAAGAGTTAGTGGAACAAATTGAGACATCATCTGAGAATAGTATATTTGAAGAGACTGAAGAAATGTTTAGAGAACTAAAAGAAAAGAACAAAGCACTGACTAATCAGCTAAAAGCAATGAAAAGAGATCATGAACATTTTAGCACATAGATGACTGAAAATCTTGATGCATTAAGGACAACTGAGGATAAATTAAGAGATCTAGAAAGAGAAAAACAACAGCTTGAAGCATTAGTATCTGAAAAGAATGATGAAATCACAAGGATGACTAGAATTCGACGAAATCTGTCAGATCAAGTGGGTTATGCACATCATGAAGCAAATCTGAAAGATGATGAGAATCAAGCATTGAAACTTTAAGTATCAAGGTTGACCGATGAACTTGAAACTAAGAAGAAATCCAAAGAATCACTGAAGAAGAGTTATGAAGCATCAAAGATGTTGGATGAGCAACTGAATACAAAAAGACCCAACAAAGTTGTAGGACTCGGTTACAAAGGAAAAGACTCTACCGAGAAGGGAATCCACACTATCGAGAGAGGAGAATCATCAAAGCAAGCTGTAAACAAGAAGAACATCAAAGGAAAGAAGCCTATTTGCAACTACTGTGGAAAACAAGGACATACTGCCAACATGTGCCAAATCAGAAAAGGTAAGCAACCGAATATCACAAGGTCTAATGGTTATTGTTACAATTGTAATAAATATGGTCACACATCTAACCAATGTAGGACAAAGTCTGCTAGCAATTATCAAAAGGCAAAATTCAAAGGGTTTTGTAAAAACTTCAATAGATATGGACATAGTACCGAGAAGTGTTGGTTTAAGTAGAAGAACTATATGTGGTGTGAACATAGTACTGAGAAGTGTTGGTTTAAGTAGAAGAACTATATGTGGTGTGAACACCGAGAAAATACTAGAAGCTACTGAACTCACACAGATCTTAACCGATAGTATACTGCAGTACCATGGGATTATAATACAAGGATATGGTGTGAATGTTGTGGAAGATATGGACATATAAGTGCCAACTGCTTTATAAGGTTTGGAATGAACAACCAAAGATCATGGAGAAATCCTGGTATGGCATGTTTTCATTGTCACAAAGTTGGACACTTGGCTAGAGATTGCAGAGATCAACCTAGAGGAGACACTGAGGAAATCAGAAGCAAATTACAAATGATTTGGAAAAAGAAGGAAATTGTGTCAAATGAAGAAAGCACCTTACCTACCGAGTTAGGTGCACCTATTCCAAATTAATCGGTGAAGGTATGAAGGGACTGCATTCTCTCAAGGTTAAATCTTAACAGTTCCTATTTTATCATGTACTTAATTCAAAATCTACATAGCTAAAATGCATTTAGCAAATTTGAAATTTTATCAAGTCTTTTGGAAGCCTGTCTAGTCAGTAAATGCAGGAAGTCTGGATACTCGGTAAAAGCATAAAAAGTAAATGGAACCGAGTGCATTTAATATTTTCTTACCTACCTGCACGAAGCCCAATAAGGTAAAATTGTGTACTTAAAACCTTTGCGCGGTCATTTTACACTTACCAAGTTTTCAAGAAAGCAGAGCGAAGCGATTCAAGGTGATCAAATCTCTTCCGAAGCGAAATTCAAGGTATTTACATCAATCACAATGCACTGTCAAGCTAGTTTACCGATCATATCAGTTGTGAATATCTGTTTTACATTTACTAAGTGGAAAGCGTCTGCCGTTTAAAAGTTTTCAAACCCTAAGGATCTTTTGTTAAGTGATTATCCGAAATTTGAAATGGCACCTAAGATCTAGAAGCCCGTTGTTGTTGAGAACATTGAGAAGCCCTCACTGAAATACTCTCTAACTCCCAAAGTAGCATCTGGACCGGATGATAAAACTGCATTTTCACTCATTCCGAATAGGGTTTTATTAGTTGAGGATGTCAGATTCTTCACTAAGTGTTGGGTTGAGGAACTAGGTCACACAGAGATCAAGGACACATATGATGAATTGTGTACCGATGGAAAACTAGATAGCAAGTTTGAACACATTAACGTCAAGGGATTGACCGAAGCCCTAACCTACCTGTGAGTCTTCAAACCCCAGTGGGTTAAATTTGTTTTGAGTAGAGTTCATGATGACTTCATTTGGTTAGAGGAACAACCATTCAAGATCACCAAGGAAATCATCCACTTGATCACCGCTTACCCTATTTATGACCATGCTCGAGCTCAGAAATTGATTTCACAGAAGGAATTGATCACTTTAACCGAAGTAGAATCTGATTGCAGAGGTTTGAAACTGAACAATGTCACAGATGCAGAGCTGAAGTTTGCAATTAGAGTCATAGGCTATTGTTTCTTTCAATTGGCAAGGGAAAATAGTGTACCATGTGTAGCTGTTGATTTAGCCTATAAAATTGTGAAGGAAGGTATGAAGATTGACCTATGCGAAGTACTACTGAAAAATTCTGTTTGAAAATCTCAACACCATAAGGAAGCCAAAGAAGAACAACTCGGCAAACACACTGAAGTTTGGATCACTTTTGGTATGCATGTTTTTCTATTTTGAGAAATTCTTTCCATCAATCGGTAATGTAGTTTGGGAGCTACATCGACCAATCACCCATCAAATCAATGACTTCATCAAATAGCTAGGTGATAACTTCAATGAGATTATGGATGATTATTTTAGCAAGTTTCAAGAAAATATGCATAATAGGTATAGGATTCCACCCTAGTTAGTGGAGAAATACAAGGATGATATATGCTTTGAAGTTGACACCAACTACTGCTATGTCAATGCCGTGGAACCGAGAACTCAATCTTTGCCACCTATGGGTTATGAGATTGATTTTGACATTACATAGTAGTAGATAGATTCTTTTCTTGCACTACCAAGGCATGCTACCGAGATGAGATACGGTACATATGAAGAAGTTAAAGAGAAAGTTAAAATGAGCATTGTAGTACCAAAGGCTACAAGAAAAGCAACAAAAATGATTAAGGCATTAACAGAGAAATTTGGAGAAGGTTCTTCCTCCACACCTATCAAGAGCATTCAAGTCATCATCGAGGAGGAATCTAAAGCCCAAGAAGCAGCTATTACATTGAGCATCGAGTTGCCAAAAGTGAAAATTTTTAAAAGGAAGAAACATGATACATCAAAGGTATCACCGACTCCTTCAGTAAAGCACCCAAACACAAGATCATCTGCAGTGTCACTGAGTAAGAAATAGAAAAATGTTGCCGCACCAAAGGTAACAAAAACTTATAAGAAATCTACTCGGAGACTCATTTTGACTAAAGAGTCTAGTGACACCGAATCTGAAGATGCAAGCAAATTTCAGATTGTTAAGAGTCAAAAGAAAGATGTACATAGCGTTGATAATTTATGTACAAATATAAAACAATATGGTGGATTCAAAGAATTTAGATATGTTAAGTATGAATCCAGAAATGATGCAGAAAAGAGACAAATAGAAGAAGCTGTAATCTGCACACTTCTGAAATTCCGATTGGTCCCATTGGAAGTAACTAATTCTCTTCCAAAAGAATTGTATTTGCATATTGATAATAGGTGGAAATATGCTATGGACTTGGAAAAACAGATGAGAGAAAGAAGTCTGGTACATCTCTTCTCAGACATGTTAGTAGATGAGATCAATGAACATCTGAAAAACTACCAGACAAACTTCCTAGTCAAGCAAAGAGCCTTGAAATTAATGAATGGCCTTTAGCTTGAATTAGAGAATGAGACTAAAGAAAAGTGGTAGGAAATCTTTCGAATCAAGAATACTGGTGAGCAAGTTGAAGTTGAAATAGTTGATGTCACCGAGAAAGATCCTGATATCACCGAGCAAGACCCCGCTGATACGATACAAATTGATGAGGATATCATGGACACCGAGGTACAAGAACAGGAAATGATAGAAGGGAATGCTTATGCCAAACTGGTATCCAGTGAGTCAGTTTTGGAACAAGTTCAACCCTATCCTCCGGTCACTCAGCATGTTTCAACCGAGACACCTCAGGATACCGAACAAGGAAAAGAGGGTCACAAGTCTGCAAAAGGAGAAGATACTTCTCAAGCCACCAGGGAACAAACTTCTCAGGCCCCTTCTAGCACTAAAAATGTTACAACTGAGACCTAGAGCAAGGATTCACCGAAGGCTACATCTGAGGTTAAAGAAATTGACAAAAGTGTTGCCTCTACTCAACAACCTACCAAGGGTGAACAAGCCTCCTAAGCCATTGTATTAGTTCAACCGGTGAAATCCTCCTCCTCTAAAGAAAAGAAAATGAAAAAGCATAGTTTCAAATTAGATTTGTCAAAACCAATTGTGTTGCTGAATGTAGATATATCCAAATTAAAAGGGCAAGCACTTATTGAATTCGGTGAACTATGCAAAGCCAAAGCAGAACAAGAGAAACAAATGGCTATTCAAAAGAAAAACAGAGTACTTCAGAAGGTGAAAGCACCATTGACAGAAATGTTACCTGAAGCTATAGTGACAAAAGATGTAGCCATCCATGTTCAACTGGATGAACTCCTAACTAAAATAGAGACATCTGGTATAGACGCATCTAAATACTTGAGCAAATTGAAGGACAAAGAGCTCATTGCAAAAATGATTGAAGAGGTACAAAAAGCCATTGCTATTGGCAAAGTAAAACTTGTCAAATTTATTGCTGAGTTGTCCCCTCAACTCAAGCACATTCTTTCTTTATTTCAGAAACTTTGTACATTTTCTTTATTCATTAAAGACATCAAGAATAAAACAAAAGTGATTGAGAAAGAGATCACTGATCTCTCCCATACATTGACCACTAAGCCAAATTCTATTCAGAATTTCTATACCAAGTTACAAAAGCTCATGGCTCAATAATTGGAACTTAGGAATGAAGAGCACAAAATAAGGATGGACATTATGACTCTTCAAACCTTATTCATTCCACACTTGTCCTTTGTCCGAGAATAGATCAACAAGGCTACCTCTTTATCCACTCAGCCAGAGAGAAGCACTTCAGATGGACTGATTTCACTATTAGCCGACATTACAGCTCAGAATTCACTCATCGATAGTCTCAAGGATGCCCTCTCTGCCGCTCTCACCGATGCAAGAGAAAAGTATAAATCCATTTTTGACCAGTTGCCTCCACCGAATGGTAACTAAGTTTTGATGTTTGTCAAAAAGGGGGAGTATATAGTGTATATAGATAATTTTGACAGGGGGAGCAGTGACAACCAAGTAGTGAACCGAGTAGTAAATATAGAATATTGATCAGCGCATGATCAAAGTTATGTATAGTATATTGATAAGGGGAGTATACCCAAGTATACTATTTCATTGACAATTGTATATACTGTCAGATTAGTCAAATTTTGTAAGTATATAGATTTATGAGTTATGACTTTGAAAGAAGTTTTGTCAAACATCACAACTAATCTCAAAAGGGGAGATTGTTACTATTTACTAAGTTGTCATTAGTTTTAGGTTCAAAGTCATTTTATATACTCTAGTCAATTATTACTACTGAAATATTCAATCAGTAAGCACAGGACAGTCGGTTATAGAAGAAAGTAGTCACATAGCTTACTATACACCGAGCTGTCTATCGAGTAACACTCTATGTCTACTGAGTAGCCAAAATGATATATCGAGTAAACACACACTGAGTGAAACGTGTTACCAGATTCATTGAACCTAGACACATATGGGAAATGTGTTACAAAATTAAGGAATAGGGAATCATTATCACTCAGGAAATTGCACCTTAAAGATTTTGTATGATCTTGAGGTCATCTATCCAATGAAATATTTTGTATAGTTATTCATTCGATGAATCATGTTTGTAAGATCGAAGCATGAATAGATCACCGACATAAGAGATCTATTTATACAACATGAATTAAGGATTAGAATATAGGTGTATGAAGCAAGACATGTGTAATAGATAAGGAAGCACTGAATGTTGTGACTGTTAAAGACACAAAGGTCACCAAGAAGGATTTTAGAGAACAGTCAAGGAACAGAGTAAACAGAAGGGTTTACCGAGTTAATCTATGGATTACCGAGGTATGCTATAAGCAAGGTAATCTCATTTTGAGCACATAGAATCTGCTATAACATTTCAGATGTGAAGTTGCAGATATTTTGTAATATTGTGTTGTAATATTTTGAGTTGTAAGAGAAACCTTTAACAGGGTAAAAGACTCTAACAAAGTCTATAAATTGTAAAGCCTTTAACCAAGTGCAGCATTTAGAATAAGTGTTGTAAAATCCTTTAGCAAGGTAGATCTAAAGATCTTGATACTCCTAGCAGGGTAAGCTATTAGAAATACCTAAACATGTAGCTCTAACCGAGCAACCTTTATTATTGCAGTAGTGAAGTTGTGGGTGCCATCCCCACTGCATTTTTTCTCTCTAACCAAGAGTTTCTGCGTAACCAAAATATATGTGTTATGGAGTGAATCATGTATGATTGTTATTTGTTTGTTTTAGTATTATATTATGTTACAACAGTTTTTGGTTTATGCTTAATAGTAAAGTTATTGTTGAAGAAAAGATTTGAAGTACTGATTCACCCCTCCCCTCTTAGTAAATTACCTTTCCATATTGGGCCTAACAGTAGTAGGCCAGGTCCAAAAGCCCACATGTTACTCCAAGGGAGGGTACACGATATGTGTTTCCCAACATAGACTCTGTTGGTCCCAAATAACCTTCACATGCTTCCTCTAGTTGGTGCAAGTTATCCTTCTCTAGTACATCAATTTGAAACATCAACATAGTTGACCAACTAGCATAGTGAACATTCTATCGCTCCTAACCTTCTAATTGTTGAAGCTCCACCTTTGGAAACTTTAGAATATGATACTTCATATGTAGATTTACTTTACTTCCAAGCCACAAGCTATAACTTTCAACTATAGTAGAATGCAAAGTCAAACACCATGACATTGCAAATGAGTCCATAGACTATTTCTAAGCAACAAACCTTAGAATCATAGTGTAGATACTTCCATACAACAACACATGAGATAGACAAACAAGAACTACTAGAAATAGAGCATAATAATAATACTAAGAGAGATATCAACCATATCTTGTTATAGTCCTTATGAAAGTCAAATGCCCAATCATGTCATGTCATAAGCAAATAAAATTATTCTATCTATCAGACATATGGAATCACATACAATTACATTTAATTCTCATTTGTCTACTAACTCTTTTGACATCAATGACAAAACTCTATTCAATAGTTTATAGTTGCATTGAGATTTACATACCTCCAACATTAGAGAAGTGGAATTTTATGCATATTCTTAAACCCCTTTAGCATAATTATTAGATGAAGTTGCTCTCATTTGCACCATAAATATGTAAATCTACTACAAGTTTATACATTATGTATTATTTCTTCTTTTTTTTCTTATTATTTATTTTGCATACTTCCATTTTTCTAACTTTTGTATTGTGTACAATGTCTATCTTTCATGGCTCAACCAAGTGCTATCATTATTCAAGATTATCTTGGTTCTAACATATCATAGTATCACAAAGTTAGTACAATCTCTTAAGGAATTTGATTAACTTACAAGTTGTACGATCCTCCATGTTATTAAATTATCATATAATACACAATATAGATAAATAAACATTAATTAATTTGACATGCTCAAAATAAAGATATATAATTAGATTTTGAGATAATGTTTAAAAATATAAGCAAAAATATTTAGCCAAAATATAAGGAAATCATTTCCTTTACATGAGATGAGAATGCCAAATACAATGCATATAGAATTGAAGACAATCCTAACATGTACTCCCGACTTGTGACCTCCACATAAGAATACTATGGGTGAGAACATTGTCAAAGCAATTTTACCACCCAACCTTGAAGCTCTATGGTTACCCAAAATTTCTATAAAGAAGAATACTAGACAATACACAAGGATGTCTAGCAATTTGAATATGGAAAGAGTGATATAATCTGGTGCAACATGATATAACTACATTATATATACTAATGCAACAATATCATGATATGATAGAGTATGAGACATAACAATCAAATAGAAAGAATATACTAAAAGATTAATAAGTTTTGGCCAAAGCATCTTTTTGGGCCAATTATTAGTAGATAAGTTGGTTATAGAAACTTACCCTTCTCTTATGTTCCATATATGACACACCTATGACATCGAACTTCACACAATTACTCACACATGAACAAAGCATATACAATATAGTATACTTGATGATTATATATACACAAGCAACATTCCAAGCCATTATTAAATAATAATTATATTTTATTATGAATACAAATTTAATCATCAATTAATCTTAAATGATACACATCAATACATTCTGCGAGTCTTTCTCTAATCAAAAAATATATGTGGAGCATGTCTGCAACTAGGGTTTAGGGTTTGGAGGTTTTACATTCTATTGCTATTTCTTATAGGGCTAGGGATAGGAATGGTAGGTGGGGGGACCTTCCAGACCTCCCTATCTAATGTTTCCACTTCTAAGAAAGGCAAAAATATTCCTATCAAAGATAGATTAGCATATTTCTTGCCTCCCCTCCATACAATGGGTTCCTTTGTTTTGAGAAAAATCCCACATTGTATGTGGATAAGATGCTTGGTGGTAGATTTACTCAAGCAAATCATAACAAATCATTGAATATCTCAAAATCCTGTACTAAGGTTAATGGCTTAGAAGTGGTTGTTTTTTATGACCATCTTAACTCTGCCATCTCAGAACTAAAGTTATTTCTGATTAGTAATTTTCTTGCTTGTAGACCTAATATTGATCAAACTAGATTTTGGGTTGATTTGCACTAAAAGTTGAAAGGTAGTGTCCAAATTATTGTAATTTGGCTAATACTCTCTTTCTTTTTAGCCTTTTTAATGAGAGAAAGAGGAGAGAAATTTCAAATTTGATGTTGCGGCTTCATTCCAAATGTTGGAACCTTCACCAAGCACGAGGGCCATGATCATTGTGACATCATGAGAACCAAGAAATGCTCTTACCATAAATAATTTGAAAGTCATTCTCAATAAACATAAAAAGGACTTTGATAGCATAGAAGCCTCGATCACACAGGTCCGAGCTATTTTCAGTCATGCCTTTTGGGACCTGATGAATTAGAGATGCAAGCTACCTTCCAGAAATTTGAAGAGTTCTTGAAAAAGAACAAAGATGATGAAGTGGTGTTTCTAGACACTTAGCCATTTTTCATGCTATAAAGTAATGTAGTTTGTTATCAATATTTTACATGTCCTTTTGTACATATAAAATTACATGTAAAGACAATAAAATTCCTAAAGCAAATTAGCTGTAGATTTCCTACTTTTTCTCAAGGCTCTCCTCTATATAAAGGAATAAGCCTCATTGTAAATATCTATCTTTAATTTTATGCATCAAAACTTTACCAATTTGAAGAACACTTTGAGACTTTGTGCTTAATTTGTAAATCAAGTTTTAGTCACAAAAGAAAGCAAATTGGCACCCAATCTCTTGGTAGATATTTCATGCTTTTTGTAGTTTCCTTTTTACTCTTACAAGGTATACAAAAATTTCTCCAATATTTCTCAATTTCTCTTGGTGGATATTTCATGCTGTTTGTAGTTTCCTTTTTACTCAATTACTCAATTTCTCTAGGTAGATATTTCAAGTTTATGTGGTGCAATATGATAATTCTCTTGGTAGATATTTCATGCTTTTTGTAGTTTCCTTTTTACTCTTACAAGGTATACAAAAATTAGAGAATGTTGGGCTTAGGTGTCATGAACCTAGAAATTCCTAACATTGATTGATTGATTTATTTTATTAAATAACATATTTGGGGCACTTCCCTTGAAGTGGCACTAGGTGCTAATTGTATTATTTTTACTAGCACTTTGTATGAGTTAGTTACTATCATGGAAGTTATTAAATGAAACTATGACAACATGTAATATTTAAAGGAATTCTTAAATGAAATACTATAAAGAGGGAGAGTTATAATTATAGTAAGAGAAAATAAAGGAAGATATTTTGTTCTCATAAGCATTTTGTCAAAAGGTAGATAAAACCAAAGTGCGAAACTAGAGCTAGAGGAGGAAGTTTCCAATTAACTTTTAGTTAACTCACCTTTATTTGTCCCAAATATCATATATCTTACACGGGGATTCAAATCCAATTTGAGCTCATGCCATTTTCCTATAATTTTAGAATCTACCAATGGTTTCTAGCCTTGGTCTTAGCTATATATTGGATTCTTGAGATGAAAGTTTGAGAATGGTCCTTGAATCACTGTATCAAGCGACCAATATCATGGAAACCACATCTAACATCAATCACTATCTCAAAACACTGTCACACTGAAGATATCATCATCAAAGCTCTTCACAAACTGACTTGGCACCAAGTTTTCTTACATATCATTTACATCCACTTCACATCAATTGAGACACATTCCATATCTCACCTCATACAACCACACATCTATAAATACAAGATTATTTATTAAGAACTGTGAGTAGAAAATTGTGAGTAAACTAAAATGATTGAAATGTGAATGATAATATAAAACTAAACAATTATCAAGCCTACACTCATGATTAGGATGCTAAAAAGGAAACCAAATAAGTAAATGACAAAAGCAATAAAAGCACAAACTGAAGTCACCTTTGATTTGATTGTCCTTTGTTTTGGTGTGTGCTCGATTCTACGTCTCTAAAGGTGCTTGAAAATGCTCCATGATCATGCAATTATTAGATCTATGCTAATGGTTGATGCAAAAGTGGATAAAGAAAGTGACTAAACTGACACTATAATGATTCTATGCACATGTGAGTAATGATTAATGAAGGAAAATGACTGTATTAAATAGACAAGGATGAGGGAATTCAAAGGCTTAGAAATGTGTGACTTGCCCCACTTGGGGACAAGAGACAATACAAGAGATGAAAAATGTCCCTTCTCCAAGCCAAGTGTCATTTCTCAAGATGACAAGTGTACTAAAAGACACATGTCCATTTGGGAGAGAAACACCCAAAGAAAATTGATACTTTTTCAAATATTTGGAAGATTAGGGAATGTGCACATGTGACAAGGATGGTTGAAGGGATAGGGTTGGTTAGAACCCATAGGTGGTTAGTGGGTTAGGTCAGATGAGAGGTTAGATGGGGGTTAAGATTAGGAGCCATGTGCTCTAATTGAATTATTGAATTATTGAATTCAAATAAAATGACTAGGAGGAAAAATAGAATGTGATTAAAATAAAATAAATGACATATTTATCTTGTCTAATAGAAGAAGGGTAAAAGGGGATTAATTAAATAAAATGTGCACATGAAACATTAATTAATTAATTGGAAGGGGATGCAATAAGCAATTAAATAATATTAATTATTCAATTAATATATGTGACCAAAAGGGATTAAATTTGATTAAATCAATTAATCAAATTTAAGTCTACATTTTGCTCCTCTTTGTGGTGGTGCTAGAATAGCGTCAGTGCAAAGAAAACATGACACTGATGATTGGAAGAAACAGGAGCCACAAGATGCCCCAAACAAGATTGATGACAACAAAGGGGTGACAAGATAGAGGACAAGTTAGTGAATAAATAAATAAATACCAAACACAAAAAGGGTTTCAACATTAAATAAATAGAAATACTAATTAGCTTGAATTCAAAGTTAATAAATAAGCAAATTAATGCAACACTTGAACATATTTTGACACACCATGTTTCAACCAACACTTCAACAAATGAGGTACTTATAGGGTTTTGGTGCATCTCCCTTACCTCCCATTAGCATTATACCCTACATATTAGCTATCACATTTAGATATATGATTTACTAGCATCATTGGTATATCATGATAATTACTCATCTAACCATGATTGCCTTAACTAGATTATCTTCAATTTAATTACTAAGAGTAATAATCAATTATGTGTAACTTACCACTTATACATACCTGAAGTTCACCCTTTAATCTAGTTTATGTTGCCCTTTCTCGTTCAATTTGGAAATTTCATATTAAATCTCTCCCTCCATTCCATTGTCCCCTAATCAAGACCAATGCAATGTCTTAGTATAATTCATTAATCAATATTTTAAATCAAGCATCTCTTTGTATTCACTTGCTTTACTTGTTTTACAAGGTCATTTGCTATTAAATTTCAATCGCTAAATATTAAATCTAATCCTTAAACCAAAATAAATTCAAAATCATATAATAAAACACCTATCAATGTTTAGAAACCCATCCAATAAATTCAACATTTAATTATTTGCATTTACCATTCTAGTGACTCTCAAGCTAATAATTTAATTCAATCATTTATACAATGCACATAACAAATTTCTTATAATGATCCTCAATTTTTTTATTAAGGAGAGAAGGAAGAGATAATTAGATACCACATGATTGGTTCACAAAATCCATAACACACCACACTTAAGAAAAGTTACGTATTTTAATATTAGATAGGTCCATAAAAGAGTCATAATAATTACACATAGGGGTAGGCTTGACATATTTAGATATTGATATTCATGCAAAGGAATGGTATTAGGGATATAATAGTTTAATTCTTCTTTGGGGGGGAGGGGGGCGAATATTGTGGGGTGGCATTATTATTATCTTTGAAAAAACAAAAGGAGGCTTGATCAGTGGGGTGATATTTGCAACATAGGTGTTGAGCCAAAGAGTCCAAATCAATTGGAAGCCACATAAAATTACAGAGATTTTTTCATGTTCCTTATTTTACTTTAATTTCAATTGTTGTCATGTCTTAAGTAGTATTAAATCTACAATGAGATTGTTCACCAATGCCTCAAGTGATACTCCTCAATTTTGCTATGTTTGCTTCTCTTCTTTAAATTGTATGATCTCAGTGTTTAGTAATTGTAGACACTTAAAAATAATTATTTTAATTATTTTTTAATGCCTCACATAATTATTTAATTAATTATGTTAATTCAAATTCTCTGATCTGTTATTTTGTGAGAATTTGAATTCCTGTTATCTGATCTGTTATTTGCTCTGTTATCTACTCTGTTTAATTATAATCTGTGTGAAAGTAGGAGAGTATGCTCTTGTCTATATAGACAATCATAAATCTAGACCTTTCACTTTTCTATTCTGTTTAGCGTGACTGTATGCTTTGACGGCAGGAAAGTGTGAAAATAGGAGAGTATGCTCTTGTCTATCTAGACAATCAAAAATCCGGACCTTTGACACTTTTCTATTTGTTTAGTGCTACTGTTTGCTCTGTTAATCTATCTGAAATTTTTAGGCGCTAACTGTAGTCTGCATTTTTTTATTTTTATTTTCATTTCCTATTATCTACTCTGTTTAAATATAATCTGTCTGACCGCAGGAGTGTGTGAAAGTAGGAGATTATGCTCGTCTATCTAGACAATCAGAAATCCGAACTTTTGACAATTTTTTTTATTCTGTTAAATTTAGGGTTTCTGCTCTGTTAAATCTAGGGTTTCTGTCTGCTCTGTTAAATCTAGGGTTTATGTCTGCTCTGTTAAATCTAGGGTTTATGTCTGCTCTGTTAAATCTAAGGTTTTTTTTTTAAATATTTTTTTTTAAATTTTTTCGCCATATCTTCTTTATCTCGACTCCATTTTCCTCCAAACTTCACCAAATTCTCCGCATTGCCATTTTCCACATTTCCTTCCTTAGAGGCCTTATCCCAAAAATCCACTTTTTGAAGCCCAAAATCTCATATTTCTCTATTTTTAGGGTTTGTCATAACTCCTTCCCCTTTTATCCAATCACCTCCAAATTTTTCTCATATTATCCATCTCCAACTTTTGCTTCTTTGTCCCTCTTGGACAAATTTTCCCATTCCTTCATCTCTCCTCCAAAATCCCCATTTTTTGTTTGCCTATCCCTTGGAAAGTGGCAAAAACCTAGTCAAACCCCATTTACCCATCAAAGCTTTCTTCAAATCCACATTTGTCATTAGTAAAAAAGTTTTTATTCATGTTTTTCTATTCATTCCCAAAAAATCAAAAAATTAATATTTTTGTCATTTTGTTCTTTTTTGCAGGACACTTGTTGAAAACTCTATTTTTCCAAACTACTAATCAAGTTGTTTTGCAGGACGCTTTTTGAAGACTCCATTTTTCAAACTACTAATCAAGTGGTTTTGCAGGTTGCCTAGCTAATTCAACCAAATATTGTGCATTTCTTTAAATTAGGCACCTAGATATTAATTAAAATGGAATGAACCATTGTCTTATGTGTCTTTAAGAAAATCGTAAAGGTAGGAAAGTATGCTCTCGTCTTACTAGACAATCAGAAATCCAGATGCTCCAACCTTTTCTTGTTTGATTGTGTGTTTACCTCTAGTGGGCCTGCCCTCCCAACTTGCTCTTTGAGAAGGTAAGAGGGGAACGACCCAAGTGAGTACACTTGGACCTGGGGTTCCCAACTCACTATAATAAATAGGCCATTGACTACGAAAGGGTTAATGGTTGGGGCTATATGAGATTTCACTCTCACATTGGGTGCTTAGTAGGATCCTAGAGATCTCAATCATGCTTGCATGACTACTAAGTTCTTGGTGCTTCGTTGGGCTATAAGCCTCAATTGCGCTTGTGCAACTTCGAAGGGTAGCTCCTAACAGGAAGACTTACTAAACACCTTGTTCATAGTGGCCAAAAACCTTCTAGTCATTGGTGCAGGAGGTCGGACCTCTGAAGTGGCCCATATTCTTATGGCCCTTAGTAGAGACACAAAGTTTGCCATGAGGAGTTTTCATGGGAATTGATGCTTGGCTGCCCCGAGAAGTGAGTGTCATGGAGGGGAGCCAGTGGGGTCAAACATCTAAGTGTCCACTCTGGGTAAGCATAGATGGGAAACCAATTGGGATTCAATGACTATTGTCCTTGCTAGCCTTAAGAATGTTGTATATGAGCATGAGTGTCTTTGATATAATATGCATTTGATCACTGTGTTTTCTTTGTTTGATACATACTTGCCAAGAGTAGACTAAAAACACATCACTATCCCCAAACACTTTGCAAAAACATTTGTCAGGACACAAACAATTGTCCAAGTCATTACCCACACAAAGTCCAAAATTGCGTCAAAACTCTATCCATCCCATTTTTCATAAGCCTAAGAGAGAAGCTAAGAGTCTGTCATCTCCATCAACATTCAAGTTTGTCCTTTGAAACATCAACTATCATCCAAATCAGGGTGGTCGTATCCCTTCATACAACTTGCCATTCAAATCGATCCTTCATGTTCATACCAAAGACAACCTAGTCATCAAGTTTCTTCTAAACCATCACTACCATACCTTCTTCATCAATCATCCTCAAATTTCTTAAATCCTTTCATCCTCAATTTTCTTAAATCCTTTCATCACAAATTTCTTAAATCCTTTCATCACAAATTTCTCAAATCTTTTCATCCTCAAATTTCTTGAATCCTTTCATCACAAATTTCTTAAGTCCTTTCATCCTCAAATTTCTTAAATCCTTTCATCACAAATTTCTTAAATCCTTTCATCACAAATTTATTAAGTCCTTTCATCACATTTTTTCTAAGTCTTTTCATCACAAATATCATGTATGGTCGCAACTCGATCCCAAAAGAAAAAGATGGCTGAACAACAATATGGCATGCCGGACATTGATGTCCTATATGAAGATCCTATGCAAGATCATACACAAAGTGGGCAACCTAGCGATCAAGATCAAAGTCAAAATCTTAACATGGTTAACCAAGATGAACTTTGTCTGGAAGTGGAAATTTTCCTAGCAGATTCTTATAACCAAGAGATGATGGAAAAGTTTATTAAACACAATTCTACTACACTTCTAAAAACTCTCCTTGAACATGGAGCTCAACTTCTGAATTTAATAGATCCGCTCTCACCCAACAACCACAAGGAGACCTCGCTCCCACACAAAGTGCTGCACCTACTATTCAAACTCAATCAATTGCAGCCCCATCAATCATCTAGGGTCAATCAATGCCACCCGCGGTACCTCCCACTGTGGTCTCCATCCCACCTTCTTCCTCCTTACCATCCATACCACTATCAAATCTGATCTCATCCATTCTCCAACAAACTTCTATACAACCTCCTTCTATTCAAACACAAATTTCTATTCCACAAACTTCCCTTCCTCCCAACAATGTCGCAAATTTTATCTGGGCCGTATTCAATCCCATCACAATAGTTGGCGGACCACAACCAACTATCCCTCAAACCCTAGCGACATCGGTCATCACATCCCACGTTCCCACCTCCTCATCATATCAATATATTGGTGGTGGTGCACCTTCTTTGGTTCATCCAATTCTTGGAGCAAATACAATTCATCAATATCAAAGTCCACAACAAGACCTCATCAAGGAAATTCAAGACATGAAGAATATCATCAAGGACATGAAACAAAGGACTAATAAAAGGAAAACTTACTCATTCAAAGAGCTTTTCCCTTGTCCTTATGACCCGTCTATATCAGTTGCACCATATCCCTTGGGATTTGAGATCCCTAAATTCACCAAGTATGAAGGCAAAGGAGATCCCCGCGACCATGTCTGAGAATTCCACATCTTATACCGATAAGTCTCCTATAGTGACCTTTATCTTCGCAGACTCTTTCCCAAGAGTCTCACGGGAGACACCTTGGCATGGTTCTCATCTTTACCACGAGGTTCCATTGTCTCTTTTCCAGACTTGGCAAAAAAATTTGTGGCCCACTATGCATACAACATGGGTAATGATGTATCTATGATGGACTTATGTAATACAAAACAAAGGCCCGGAGAAACCTTTGCCAATTTCCTACAAAGATGGCGACATCTTATCAAGAAATTCCAGTGGGACATGCCAGAACAACATCAAATTGAGCTATTCCAAAAGAACTTGGTGCCTGAACTTTCAAGACCTTTAATATCTCAATGTATCAAATCCTTCCAAAAATTGACAGATAAGGGCCTCACCCTTGAACGTGTCTTGTTGGAGGAAGGAACCTTGAAACATTACCAAAAATCAACACAAAGTTCTTCCTCTTATTATAACGACAAGCCAAAATTCTGGTCCAAAAACAAAAATGTGGTCAATGATGGTATAACTGATGCAAAGCAGGTCCAAACTATGGCCGCTTCCCCAAAATCCACCACCAACAATCATCAATTCAACAAGCAAAATCAATCACAAAAACCTCACAACAATGTCTCAATCCAGGGATGACCACCCGATCGAATAACAGGACTCCAAGAGATTTCACTCCTCTGGCTGAGCCTATTGAAGTGGTGTTTCAAAAACTTGTCCAAGCAGGTATAGTGGTTTTTCCAATCACTCACTCGTTTGACCCCATTCAACCTAAACCAAGATGGTATAATGAAAATGAGTATTGTGAATACCATCGTATCAAGGGACATGATACATGAAAGTGTATGAAACTAAAGATCTACATACAAGATCTCATTGATAGAGGTGAGATTGAAGTAGCAAATGCAAAACCTGGTAATAACAATGACAAACTCAAAATGTACTAGGAACCCTTCCCGAAGCATGATAAAGGAAAAGGCTCATTATCTAACGCAATGGGTTATGACTACGCTAATCACGTAAACGGTTTTGATTTTTTGGTAGGTCGCATTGAACCTGCAGACAATAATGTCAATGTCATAACCATCCAAGGAGTTAATCCTCCTTCTTCCCAAAGTAGACCAAATCCTGCTCGGATAGTCATTCAAGGTGCCATACCTTCCACCTCCCATTTCCAGAATGACTGCAATGCAACTACACGCTGAGGAAGAGTCACCATCCAAGGAGTTCCTCCCCCACCAAACCCCCCACCCATGTCTTCCACTCGCCGATATGACCTCCTTGATCAACTTGGGAAGACACCCACATAGACCTCCATTTTGGAACTTCTCAAGACCTCCCCGGTCCGTAAAGAAATTTTGGAACAAGCCCTTCTCCAATCATGCATTCCAGATAACATCGCCACCCAATTCCAAGCCCTCATTGGAAACCTTGCTGCCCAGCAGCACATTGTATTTAACTCCAAAGATGCTCCTACAGATGAAGACCATAACAAACCTTTGCACATCGAAGCTCTCATCCACAAGCACAAGGTCAAATGTATCCTGATAGACAGTGGATCTGGGCTTAATCTGTGCACATACAAATTAATAAAACAATTGGGACTTTCTAAGGATCTGATAGACACATCAGGAAGGATCATAATAAAGGCATATGATGATGCAGAAAGAATTTCAAAGGGCATGGTCACCTTACCTCTTCAAGTGGGCCCCATTACAATTGAAACCCCTTGCCAAATACTAAATCTTGACCTCCCCTACAACATTCTCCTCAGGAGGCCATGGATTCATTCCTTGCAGGCCGTACCCTCCACCTATCACCAATGCATCTAATTCCCCTATAACAAAAGAGAGATCACTATCAAAGGTGATCCCCAACCTTTTCAGTATTGCAAACTATTAGAGGGGAAGCATTTATATCATTGCCCACTAAATAGACCCTCGCCAACGCCTCCATCTAACACATCAAATGTTGCCTCCACATCATCCCAACCAGATAATCAAATCAAGATCTTGGGGCCCACTTGATAACGAGAGCCTCGAAGCAGATATCTCTTCATGGCTGTACTAGGAAGAAGATGAAGATCCAACAAGAATATCCAAAGAAATGTACCCAAAAGCATCTGCCATAGTTAAAAAAATAGGTTACAAAGGACACGGCCTGGGACCAAAGGAGAAAGGAAGAAAAACACCCATAAATCCTATCTCCTACAAATACAACAGAGGCTTGGGGTACACCCCGGTGCCTAAGATTACTATCACTGGTGCCCCTTCTAGTCCTTCTTGAGATATCGAAAGTGTTGACGAAGAGGAATTCCATGAAATGCCTTATGAATATGAGAAAGATATCTTCTTGGACGCTTACATCAATACCATCACCTCCATAACCCCTCCCACTTCACATGAGCTACATCTTGTCCATCCTGAACTCATTAACTGGGGCCAACGAGACAAACCCACTTTAGATATCTTCGTCGATGATAATGCTCTCATTGCTATCCTAACAGCGCAAAATATGGAAGATTGTAGCAGAATCGAGGGTATTCAACTACACGAAAAGGGATACTTTGGTAGTCAAGTCAATGCCCTTAGCCACAAAAAAGATAATAAAAGAAAAAGATATGATTCCCTAGGTGAAAACCTCCCTGAGGCGCCTTTGGATGAACAAGAAATAAAAACAAAGGGTGTATCTGAAAGTGAAAACTTGGAAAAGGCACTTGACGATGAGGGATTTGACCTCCCTACCATTGGTTACCTTCCACAAGACAAATCAAATTTGTTGATAGAAGAAACAGACAACATCAACATGGGCACTGAGGTCATTCTGAAAAATGTGCTCATTGCCAAATCCCTCACAGAAATCGAGAAACAAGACTTCATCAACTTCCTTATAGAGGTAAAAATCAATTTTGCATGGTCCTATTCCGATATGCCAGGGTTGGACCCTACCTTGGTGGTTCACAATCTCGCCATCCGCCTAGATGCAAAACCTGTAAAACAAAAATTGTGCAAAATGCACCAACATATTACACTCATGGTCAAGGCGGAACTCCAAAAGTTGTTAGTGCAGAATTTATCAAACCAATAGATTATGCTGAATGGGTCTCCAACATTGTACCTATCGAAAAACTTGCTGGGGGCATCCGCATCTGCACAAATTTTCAAGATCTAAATATAGCTTGTCCTAAAGATGATTTCCCACTCCCCAATATAGACATGATTGTGGACCTTACAGCAGGACATGAAATGTTATCGCTAATGGATGGGTTTTCTGGATACAACCAAATCAAGATAGCAGATGAGGATCAACATAAAACTGCATTCACAACACCATGGGGTACCTTCTGTTACCGGGTCATGCCTTTTGGCCTTAAAAATGCTGGAGCTACATATCAACAAGCAATGACAACAATTTTTCATGACCTCTTGCACAAAATTATGGAGGACTACGTGGATGATCTGCTAGGAAAATCCAAGACAAGACAAGAACACATCCCCATTCTAAAAAAGATCTTCGAAAGATTGGAAAAATACAAGCTATGCCTAAATCCAAAAAAGTGTGTGTTTGTCGTCACATCGGGAAAACTACTGGGATTCATTATTTTCCGCAGAGGCATCGAGGTTGATCCCGCAAAGGCAAAAGCTATTATGGAAATGCCTCCACCAAAAACTCTCAGACAACTATGCAATCTCCAGGGAAAACTCCAGTTTGTCAAGCATTTCATTTCACAACTAGTAGACAAGTGTCATCCATTTGCACACCTATTGCATAAAGACACAAAATTTAAATGGGATTGCCTATGTCAAAAGGCCTTTGAGAAATTAAAAGAATATCTAGCATCACCTCCCGTATTGATGCCTCTTGCTCTTGGAAAACCCCTTATTTTGTATATATGTGCTACTGCATTGGCATTGGGGGCATTATTGGGGCAAACAGATGATCAAGGGAAGGAACACACCATTTACTACATCAGTCGAACGTTGGTAGGATATGAACTCAATTACACCCCCATTGAAAGAGCATGTTTAGCATTAGTGTTCAGCACACAGAAACTACAACATTATATGCTAAATAATAAGACAAAATTAATTGCTAAAATTGATCCACTTAAATAT
The DNA here is from genome assembly GCF_030272615.1 of Cryptomeria japonica. Lineage (NCBI taxonomy): Eukaryota > Viridiplantae > Streptophyta > Pinopsida > Cupressales > Cupressaceae > Cryptomeria > Cryptomeria japonica. The sequence continues at coordinate 530,699,017 of NC_081413.1, forward strand.
CTCTTGTCCAAAGCTGCTCTCACTGGCAGAACCACCAAATGGGTCATACTCTTAAGCGAGTTTGACATTGAATATGTGGATAGAAAGGCAATCAAGGGACAAGTCATTGCAGATCAGTTGGCTGAAGCTCCACTTCCAGGCGACCATCCTCTTCTCATAGAATTACCAGATGAGTTCATTATGACTGTTACCACATCCTCCACATGGAAATTGTATTTTGATGGCTCCTACACTCAAAATGGATTGGGGGCAGGAATATTATTGGTCACACCTCAAGGAGATGGCATCCCCAAATCATACAAGATAGCCTTTGCATGTACCAATAACATAGCAGAATATGAGGCCCTCATCACAGGTTTATGCTTGGCTATCCATTGGAAAACCAAGGAATTACAAGTCTATGGCGATTCCCAACTCATCATAAAACAAGTCAATGATGAATACTAGACAAAAGATGATAAACTCCTTCCCTACCATACCATGGTTGAAGATCTTAAGCAACATTTCATGGCAATCAAGTTTGACCAAATCCCATGAACAAACAACAGGGCTGTAGATGCAATGGCCACCATTGGCTCCCTCCTTCAAATGCCAGCACATAGTCAGAAGTGTGAGTTCTTGGTCGAGCAATTGTTTATACAGGCATACGACCTACCAGAGTCTAAAATGGTGTGTGTTCTCGTTGGTCCCAAGTCCCCTTGGTACCAAGAAACCTTTGCTTTCCTCAAAGACAACACCATTCCCCCACACCTCACCAAAACCCAACAGCAAACCTTCATCTGCCGATGTGCTCGTTACACCATCCTTGCAGACACCTTGTTTAGAAGGCATTTTGATGGTTCCCTCCTAAGGTGTTTAGATAAACAAGAAGCAGAATGGGCATTATGCGAAGTACATGAGGGTATCTATGGGGCACACTCAAGTGGACTCACATTGGCTAAAAAACTTTTGAGAACAGGATACTATTGGCCTAAAATGGAAGAAGATGCATACAATTATGTGAAGAAATGCATCCCTTGCTAGCAACATGGCGACAAGATTCATGCACCGTCACAAGAATTGCAGCCATTCATTACACCATGGCCCTTCTCGCAGTGGGGGCTCGATCTCATTGGGAAAATCCACCCTTCATCTTCCAGTGGACATAAATTCATTATCACCACCACTGAATACTTCACCAAGTGGGTAGAGGCTATCCCTCTTACTTTCACCACTGGCAAGCAAATATCCAAATTCATCCTAAACTACCTAATCTGCCGATATGGCATCCCAAAAGTTATCATCATAGATAATAGTAAACAATTTAAGAACCAGGATGTCAAAGAACTCTACCAAAAATTCAACATCCAACACCGCTTCTCCACTCCATATTACCTCGAAGGCAATGGCCAAGCTGAGGCTTCTAATAAAACCCTAATAAAAATCCTCAAAAAGACAGTCAATGAAGCAAGCCGTGATTGGCACCTCCAAATCCATCCTGCATTGTGGGCCTACCGCACCTCCATCCGCACCCCCACAGGCCCCACTCCTTATTCCCTAGTATTTGGTTCTGACGCCATCCTTCCCCTTGAGATTGAGATCCCCTCTCTAAGGGTATCACTACAAAACATCCTACCAGAGGAAGAATGCAGAATTGTCTGCTTACAAGAGCTAGAATTGTTAGATGAAAGGCACCTCAAGGCCTTGAATCATCTTTGGGTATATCAAAACCATCTGCGCATGAGTTATCATAAAAAAGTCAGAACCCGAGAATTCCAAGTTGGTGATCTTGTCCTCATGGAAAATTAGAAAAATCTACAAGAAAGAGAAAAGAAAGGCAAGTTCGAGCCTAATTGGCTTGGACCATATGTAATCACAATGAAATATGGATCAGGAGCTTATTAGTTGGCTACTCCTGAAGGCGATCCTTTGGATGATCCAATGAATATCATGCACCTCAAAAGATTTTATGCTTAGTCCTTAGAAAGTCTTAAATTGTAAAAATAAAAAAAAATCAAGAAATTTTTTTTTTTTAAAATGAGAAAAAGATCTTTAAAAAATCGTCACTTTGGTGAAAACTTGGCAAACAGGCACCTTATGACACAAAATAGTTTTTAAAAAATTAGAAAAAGAAATAAAAAAAAACAATTCGTCCATTAGTGAAAACCACTTGGTGGCGCTATAGACAAGTACCTTGGTGAAAACCTCTATGCAGGCCAAGGTAAATAACCAGATCCACTGTCTATCATGTTCATACTACAAATCATCTGCCATCCAGCCCACCCATGCGCAACATTCCTTCTTTTCCGTCTCCCAATAAAACATGCATATGATGATGAAGTCTTCACCTGAGTCATGAACAAGGAATGTCCCATTGAAACTGAGAATTTATGCCTCTGTGTGTAAGCTTTAAGAAGTCTTGAGAAACAATCCCAAGTCCATCCTAGTTCTACTCTTGGCAAGAGGTATCATGTGGTCGCAAGGAAGATACTTGTTAGATTTTGTTAGATCTTTTCATATAGGCTTGCATCTGTTGCCCTACGACTGCCACTATTTACAACTACCTGGGTTCTTCCATATCTAGGTACGTTATGATAGGTGCATACTGGGGCATATTTCATAGTATGGCATGTTTTGGATCCTTCTTATATAAATCAGTGACCTGGTACTAGTGTTTATCAACACTTACCTTCTCGTGTACAAGAGGTATCGGTGTGTTTGAGGGTTTCCTTGCATGAACCCACAACTTTGTATTAGTGTTTCTTAATACTTGCATTGTTGTGTGCAAGAAATTCCTGTTTTTCTATAGAGTCAGTCCATGCCTTGCGTTTCTCATGGCATCCTGATTTCTATAATCAATGGTGCAAGTCACTCAGGGCAACATCAAACTAGGTTGGCTCTCCACATTTGGTGTGCACAAAATCTCACCATCATTCCATCAAATCCTAAACTCATTAATCCTATGGAGTTCTCAATTTCCCCCATTTTCCTCCGCGGTCTCGCATCTCATATTCTTCTTTCCAAATACCTCACGACTGCTTCATATTTGTTCCTCATCTATCCCTTCCACCTTAATTTTTCTTCCTCTATTTTTTTTCCTCACATAATCAATTCTGATTCTGATTCATGTCTTATACAGGATGAATCTTTCCTGAAACCAGACGTTGTGATCTGATCATGTCTTATACTAGATGAATCCTTCCTAAAACCAGACGTTGTGATCTGATCATGTCTTATATAGGATGAATCCTTCCTGAAACCAGACGTTGTGATCAATCATGTCTTATACAGGATGTATCCTTCCTGAAACCAGACACTCTGATCATGTCTTATACAGGATGAATCCTTCCTGAAACCAAACGTTATGATCAATCATGTCTTATATAGGATGAATCCTTCCTGAAACCAAACATTGTGATTTGATCATGTCTTATATAGGATGAATCCTTCCTAAAACCAAATGTTGTGATCTGATCATGTCTTATATAGGATGAATCCTTCCTGAAACCAGACGTTGTGATTAGTCATGTCTTATACAGGATGTATCCTACCTAAAACTAGACACTCCGATCATGTCTTATAGAGGATGAATTCTTCCTGAAACCAGATATTGTGATCAATCATGTCTTATACAGGATGAATCCTTCCTGAAACCAAACACTTTGATCATCTTTGTCTTATACAGGATGAATTCTTCTTGAAACCAGACTGAATCTAGATCTTATCAATCAACTCAAATCAAATCAAATCTATCGGGATATCAATTTCGCAAAACTCCAAAGATCGAATACCTCAATTGATCTCCCGAGGGGGCATCACCATACCATAATCTATCAATCAAGAGCCAAGGCATCCTATCAAACCAATATCAGCATCAAAACAAGATTATTCTTTGAATCAATGTGTCATCACACGTCGCTTCAAAGAGGGGCAAAATGTAGAGACTTAAAAATAATTATTTTAATTATTTTTAATTCCTCGCATAATTAATTAATTAATTATGTTAATTCAAATTCCTCTCAATATTAATTGAATATAATTAATATTGTCACTATAGCATATGATTGATTTATTTAATAAATCAATCTCTTTCTTTCTTCTTCTAAAAAAATCAAATCCTCACAAATCTTCCTCTTAGCTAATTAATTTCAATTAATTAGTTAACCTACATGATTCCTACAAATCATCTTCTTAATTCATTCTTCTAGAAGCTCCCTAAACTCACTTAACATTATTCTTCTAATTTTTTATTCCCTCCACTCATTCTCTCTCCTAGTCAAATTCTCCTACAAATATTAATCCCACCTAACATTTCCTCTAATCCCCCTCCTAATGAGTCATTAATGGTTAATCATCATGATTAGTCACAAAGTCAACTCTTTGTCCTTTTCATCCAGCCACTAGCTTTAAATGCTCTTTTCCTAGGTGAATGTAAGATTTTCGAAATCACACATTCCTCTAGGCATCCCCTCTCCCAAGGAATTTTTAATTCCTTTTTATTCCTCTAATCCCCATGATATCCGTTTTTGGAGAATTTTTAATTCCTCCAATGCACCTTGTGGAGTGTGGAGATACGAAATGCCTTTAAGGCATATTTCTTGGTCTCCACACCCTCTCTTGGAGCTTGTGTGAGCTCACAAGTAAATCTTAGCCCTTCATCTCGAATTCATCCTAGCCATCCATTTTCCTCTCCTCTTCCTATAAAATAGGGCTCCATCCCTTCATTCAAAACATCTTGAAATCTAGTAAGTTTATGCTACCCTTTTGAGCCTAGGAAATCATCTTGGCAACTTGATCATCTCATCCTTATCATTTTTCAAATCCATTCCATTTGTGCACAACATTGGAGAGCCATCCACATCTAGCAATCAAAGGAGCACATCAAGTGGATCATTATCAAGGTGCGCCTTCACTTCATCAAGCTCAATCCGAAGGAGAAGGTAAAATAGCAAGGTGAAATGGTCTTTTAATGATATTTTAGCATTCTACATGTTTATTTCGTTATGTTTTGATCATTTGACCTTCAAATCTATTTTCCCCTCTTCAGTAATATCAGCCACATCTCTCTTTAATAATCCAAAATTTATTAGTTACAAATGTATTGCTTGAGGTAAATACTATATCTATTTGATATATTCAGAAAAGATTTATTTTTCATCAGCAAATGAAGGTTACCTACACCCTGCAAGTCTCACTAGAATAGTCTTTCACTGAATCAAATTATTTAAATAATTGATCTATTTTTTGGTCATGTTTCTTTTTCCTCTCAGTTGTTAAGCCACCAAATTACCATGCATAGCTGAGTTAACTTGTTGCACAATAACCATACCCAATAATGTAACAACTATCTTGTCCTGTATATAAGATTGTACATATTTAACACATGCTTTTGCATATGTATGGACCAAAAATAAGATATTCATACAACATTATATGCGAGTTTTGAGAGTTCCACTTGTGAGATATTTCCTTATCAACTTTTTGCAACACCTAAAATGTAACACTTATGCCAAGTTAGGTTGCTTTGTATTGAATCATGTTGTTAGATTTCTCATTGACTATATCCCTGCCTATCATGAGAGTGTTTGAAACAAAACAACTCTATTTTGTTTAGATAATTCCAAACTTCCATTTCAACACAATCGAGAAAATGCTAGTACAAGATTGTCTCTATGACCTCATTGTTTTTATGCATGCATTCCACCAAGAACATTTATTTAATTTTTTTCATTTCATAGGTCTCTAAATGGGCAATGTTCATTCATCATCCAAAATTTATCATTCACTGTGTTTAATAATTAATTGGAAAAAAAAATTGTTATATTTTAATTCTTAATTATTTAAAAAACATGATCAATGGTAAATTTTGGGTGCTACATAGAAAATTCGCTCTAAATGAAGGGTACAATGGTGTGGTTTAGATTTGCAAGAAGTTCTGTAGTCTTAAGGCTTTTGTTAGTACTTTCAAAAACCTTTAACTCTCTTTCTTCCTCCAGATGGCTTCTTGTGCAGAAGCCTTAATTGTTCCTAATCTTTGTTAATAATCTTGTTCTTGAGATTCAATCTATCTATGTGCCTCTTCAAACTAGATGTTGGTCTAAGAAATGTATGTTTGTTTGCTAGCCTGTTATTCATTTGGTGGTTTTCTTGCAATATCGAGATGAAATCACTCTTATTCTATTATATTTTTGCAATATAAGTTGAGTTTTTTGTGCTCTATATTTGTATCCTCCTTTGCATATTAAACCTCTAACCTATGATTCTCTACGCTTTACTCTTGTAAGTTGTCAAAGACTTCCGAGACCAATTACTACAGTTGTGATAGTGCACTAAAAGGCATTCACAAGGTTGTTGGAACTATAATGCCTTGCCTGCATCTCTACCTAAGTATATTAATTTTACTTTTGTATTTCATTGTTTTCATTTCCATTAGTGACTAGAATCAAAATGAGGTTGTAACTTAGAATCAATCAAAAGCAAAAAAACCATCTATGTGTACATATAGTACTACGAACTATATGTTTTGGTTCAATGTTATATACACGTTACTATTTAGGGTGAAAAAGGAAACAGGTAGTTTTAGGACCTAACCCCACTTTCATCAAACATTGGAATATGAAAGCCTAGAGGAGTGATCCTCCATGACTAACTCTTGTGAAAGAGATGTTGGAAGTATGTGTTGTTATGGTTATCATTGATGTCAAACTTGTTGTTTTAGATAGATGTTGGTCTGAAAGTCTATGGTGCAGAGGTATCTTGTTGTATTGGGGTTGCAGTTATTCTGTGTTGTTCTGGAAGTGTTCAAGTCTAGAAATTGTTATTGATGTTGTTTGGTGTTGTTATCTTCATTGACTATGTTTTGGCATTATGGATATGTTAGTTTTGTGGCCCGAAAATATCTGTGTTCTTTGGATGTTGTGGTATGTTTCATAGATGAATGCGATGTGTTAATCCTAACTTGACTTGGGAGTTTATGTCTACTATAATGGGAACAGTTTGATGACATGCACTCTTCTTGAGGTTTGGATTTTTGAGCATATTTCATGTACATGACTTGGAAGATTTTTTGTAGATGTGGTCTTTGATGAGCATAAAGCACATGCATACCCATGCATGAGATCTTGGAAAAGAGGACATTCTATTGGAGAGTTGTGAGAGGCCATGTACGCCTTGATGATATCATATGGAGACCTTATAGACATATGCATGATTGCTCGAGACATATACAACTACATCAGATGCAGTAGGACTGACTATTAGAGGGTCCCCATAGTTATATGATTGTTCCATTTTACTTCAATAGAGTCATGAGGCAATTTGGTCTAGTGCAAAGTTACCCATCGGTTTTATCAATCTACATACAACACTCTCACAGTGTCATTAGAGCAGCAGCCAGGCCTAGGCCTACAACATAGGATGTGGAGGAAAGGCATGACAAATATGTCCCTCCATTGGAGGATGATGCAAGTGTACAAAAAAACTATACTAGATATTGGGAGGCTTCCTATCTAGCAGCCATATTTCCTCTGGACTACCCGACAAGGAACCTTGATCCATGGGTTAGACCAATAGAGTCACACAATTAGGAGGGAGGATACGAGGCATCTGGGGAGCCTAGTGAGGTAGATGGAGAGGTAGAGGATTAGGAGTAGGAGTAGGATGATGAGGATGATCCCAATCCTTATCATGCGAGAGATATGATATGCGATGTCATCCCTTCACTAGTGGAGGATAGAGGATAGGAGGTAGTGAGAGAGGAGGATGATGGAGCCCTATAGAGGCCTACCTTGAGGATTCATAGGTCATCACCACCTAGGACACACTTTCAGGTACTAAGGTAGTATAAGCATGGAGAGAGTAGTCGGGTCGTGCCCCCAACCAAGTGTCTCGGACTCCTGCCTTGCTTGATCCTACATGGCAAGAAGGGGATCCAGGTAAGAAAGATGTTCATTTTAAGTAACTTTGATTATTGATGAAATATATGTAAATATATATATATGGCTAATATGAAATTATCTCTCTCTCTCTATCTCTCTCTCTCTCTATATATATATATATCGCTAGTACAGAGGGGTGGTGTGACTTTATCTATCACATGGTGATATCATCACGTCATCACACATTCTACAGTCCTTGTAGATCATGCACAAATCTCAGTAGAGTGTTGGATGACACGAGGATATCTTTGATATTGTTAGAGTGTGTGTATGATGATGATGATGATGATGATCTTTGTCTCAAATGTGTTACTTTAAATGGAAAGCAATTTGTTATATTGTTTTGATTAAAAGTAGAAAATTTGATAGATTGCATGTATGCTCCATTTTGTATCGAGGTGATTGATTGCTCAATGTCATCATGATTAGTTTGATACATGTGTGATTTAACTAAACCAATAAAGTATTTATTTAAATGATAGTATTGATGGTGTAATGTAATTATGTTAAAGTACATGACAAGTGTGATCTAATTAAAGTATGTCTTAACAAAATACAACATGATGTAATCTAACATAACACATGAAAAATTGAAATAAGTGTTAACATAAAGAGATGTAAATTCCTAAGAAAATACATAATGAATACAAGACAATTAATTTTGTCTAGAATGATGCAATACATATTAAATAACAACTACTTAACAACACATTGCTTTAACGAAGACATGCTAACATATCATTCAATAATGATGAAAGAATAACAAAACAAAAAAAAAGGAATAGAGAGAGAAGAAGATTAAGCATAATATCTACAAAGATGCATAGAATTTATGGGTTCCTTAAGATGTGTACCTTCCATATCTGCTATCTTGTAAGCACCTGATCCATAAACGTCAATGATGATATATGGTCCAATCCAGTTTGGACTAAACTTCCCTTTCTCGCCTAGCAAAGCATTCACGTTATGCTAATTCTCATAGAGAACCAAATCACACACTGAGAAAGGAAATTGAATAACTATCATTATAGCTTCGTTGTAGAGTATTCTAGTAGGCTTGAATAAGCTCAAGAGTGTGTATGCATTGTTCACTAAGCATTTAAAGTTTTTGAAGGTGTTGTTCAATATAAGAATCATCCTTGATTATTCCTTTGAGAGAAATCCATAGGGAAGGAATCACTAACTCTAAAGGCATAATTGCATCAACACTATAAACAAAATTGTAAGGAGTTGTACCTATAGCTATGTGAACACTTATCTAATAGGCCCAAAGAGCATAGGTCAACTGAGTATGCCAATCCTTGTCATGGTTGTTTATAATCTTACAAAGAATTTGTTTGAGGATCCTATTAGAAGCCTCAACATGACCTTTTGATTGAGGATAATACAAGGTAGAAAATCTATGTTGGATATAATATTTCTCAAGGAATTTCTTCATATGTTTGTTCTTAAATGAAGTACCATTATTAGAAATCAAAGTGTGAGGTATACCAAATTGAGAAAGGATATTATCTAGAATGAACTGATAGATTAAATCAGCGGTAGTGAAATGAAGAGGAACAATCTCTACCCACTTCATAAAATAATCAGTGGTAGTGAGAATAAAAGTATGTCCTTGTGATGAAGAAGGGGAAATTTTACCAATAAGATAGAAACTCCATAATGAAAAGGGCCAAGAAGCCAATTGGGACCTAAGTTCATGAGCAGGAGCGTGAATCAAATTGTTATGTTGTTGACACTGATCACACTTTTTGATAGAAGTGAAGAAATCTCTTTCCATTATTTGACAATCTAGTATCCCATTTGGAGCAACCTTTGAACCAAATATTTGCCCCCAAAATGCCCTTCACAAGGACTATAATGTGCCTCCTCAAGAGAAATGGGGATCTCTAATATGTTGAGACAACGAAGGAGGATGCCATTATAGCCTCATCAATAAAGGATATTTAAAATAATAATGCATTGTGCAGTGATTTTATGAATCTGAACTTGACTATTTTTACTCATAGAATCCAGAATGGTACCATTGGTTAAGTATTGAAAGATATGAGAGTACCATTCGTCAGAGTCTAAAGCATAACACCAAGCTACCTCATTAAGATAGTCAATAATAGTAGGTGAGTTAAGACTATGAATAATGATTTCTAATCCATTGAAGTATCATCAGAGGATATAAGGGAGGCTACACTCATCATTGCATCCACATGTTAATTGTCTTTCTTAGGAATAGGATCTATGGTGTAGGAAGCAAACTTCTTTAATAATGATAAGTCCAAGCTATGATATTGTGATAGTTTGTTTTGTTTAGCTTGATAGGTTCCTATAACTTGTCATATCACCATAGATACGCAAATGTTGAACATTAAATGATAAAACAACTTTTAAACTAGTGATAAGGGCTTCATACTCCAAATATTTTATTCAATTTCTCTTCCACATTCAGAGCAAATTGATATGCATCTTCAATATTAGTCATTATGACCAAGCTCAACTCCTCTTGAATACTTGACCTTAACCCATTAAGGTAACGAGTAACTTTCTCCTTGTTGTCCTTTGCATGACCTATTCTAATAATCATTTTGTAGAATTCCTTAGTATATTCCTTAATAGACTTGCTACCTTGCTTTAGTCCTTGCAATTTCTTCAATAGATCCAACTCATAATCAATTGGAATGAACTGTTTCTTTAGCTTCTCAACCATATGATCCCATCTGATGATCTTTCCCTTTCCTCTCCTATTTCTTTCAAGCTAGACCTCCTTCCACCAAATTTTAGCATTACCCTTCAACCTTGTTTTTTCAAACTTTACTCATTTTGGGTCCTCTATGTCCTACTACTCAAAACGTTCCTCCATCTCATTAATCCAATTGATCAGCTCTTTTGGGTTCAAATTTTTAGAAAAATTGAAAACTTCAATTCTCGGTCTCTTCTGGATCTGGGAAATGGCCCTCAACAGTCAGACTTGATTTTGATATACTACTTCTTCTACTTCCTCTTCAAATGTATATTCAGTCTCTTCTTCATCTTCACAATCTCCTCTATTCGAATTAAACCCTCTTCTCAACTCATCTTGCAATGCATCAATTTGTCTCTAGAGGGCCCTAAATGCCAAAGAATTTCTTCTGCTAGCATTTTTGCCATGAGCATTTTTGCCACTACACATCTCTTGGAGGCATCTTGAACACAAGTCCTGGTGCAAATTGCCTCACATTCGACAATCTATCCACACGCTCAGGAACAACCCGCTCTGATACCACTTGATGAGAGCAAAACCCAAGACACAGAAAAACACAACAATAGACAGTAAAAGATTATTTTATTACTGATTGAAATATATTTTCATTACATACAATTACAAACAAAAGGAATAAATCTTCACAAATTGAAACACATTACAACTTGTAGAGTTTTCTGGAGAATACCCTTTCCCACAATCTAAATTTTCCAACCTAAAAGCTATTACAAACTTCCCCAAAATGTGTCCTAAATAGCCTTCCTACGATTTGGAGACAAAATTTTAATTTGAAGTTTAAAATTTGGCGGTTTGGTGCGAAAACATGAAATTGGAAATTCTAAAATTGAGCCAAATTCGAAAGCTGGAAACTTTTTTGAAAAGTTGTCCAACTTCCAACAACCATAACTTTTGATCCAAAAGTCAAATTGATGCACCGTTTGAACCGTCAGAAATCTCTTTGAGTGAAGAATATGCTAAGAATCTTCTTTGTCAATTCTTGCCATTTTTGGGGCCATTTAGTGCCTCAAATCTGATCAATTTTTTTTTAGCAGATTTTCAAAAAACTGAAACTCAAATAACTTTCAAACCGTGAATGACTTTGATCTGATTCTTTCACCAAAGTCCTTATTTTTCCATTCTAAAGCTTCCTGCAAATTTTTGGCTCCAACTACCTTCAAATTGAAATTTTCTAAAAATAGCGAGTTAGCTAAAAAAGTAGTTGGACAATTCTTGCAATTGGATATTCTTATTTGCCCAAATGGGTATCCAGAAATGCAAAAACATTAAAGAAAAATTAACAAAAAGAAAAAAATAATAATTGGGTGATGCAAGATTGCCCTTACACCATTGGATGCTCTTGCATCAAAGGATGAGATAGACTCCATCAAGTCTCAGCTTACCGAGATGGCTCACTTGTTTGATATTTACAAGCATGGTAATGAGTTCTAAGAGCTAAGGTTTAAGATATTCACTCTTAATTATTCCTTTGGCAAAAATAAAGAGACGAGTATATGAGACTATTTTGTGGCCTCAAGGGTGCAATGAAATTGCAAATGCATTTATTCATCAGGATTTTATCAGATGTAGAAAAGCTAGAATGAAGCATGATAAATGTTGATATTTTTTATATTGTAGTAAAATTAGATCTTGAGTGTGAGAGTCAGAATAAAGTTCTTTCCACTACTATTTGTGCATGGAACTCTCCTATTGTAGGTTTGAAGAAACAATTCAAGGATATTTGGCCTATGAATGCATGAAAAAAGGTATTTGTAATCAATTGCATTCCTCTTTTTGTTTTGAATTTTTTTTATAGGGGTAGTTACTATTATGGTTCAATTTGTTTTTGGTAAGTTTAGCTACCATTTGTCTTTGATATCAAAGGGGAAGAATTATTCTACATAGAGAGACATATGAGGAGAAATATATTTTTGTTTTGCCATCTATGATAAATGGAGAGATTGTTGCACATATATGTCTTTGTTGTCATTGAAGTCAAATCTATCATTGTGGTTTGAATGAGGATGTTGGTGTTGTTCGTCCAAAAGTGATGTAATGAAGAAGTATATTGTGAAGTATTAATTTGGTAATCTATCTTGGTTAAGGTCCATGACAATTGGTTGTATCTAGTTACTAGTCCAAATGTGATCCAGATGTCTATCTATTGATAATATGATATAAAGATGTATGCAGAGTCATATGCAAATTGATATGGTATTCTCAAGAATAGGTGAATATACCATATTAACTATCCATAAGCTTTTTGGATGGCTAACATTGATGATATGATGTATTTCGAAAAGATTCATGTCTTTTATTTGGTCTAGAAGATGTGCTACTATCTTTGTAGACTGTTTTGGTGAACAATATCTTTGTCCAAAATATATGTATGCACTGGATATGTATCATATCATTGTCTTGATTGGAGTATAATTACTTTGGCAGTCTAATCTCATTTTTCTACTTGATTGGATGTTTGGCCTTGTGTGACATTTATGTCTATGATCAACATTGGTTCAGTTTCAGGAGTGTGTGAGGAATGTGTTGCATTCTCTATCTTGTTTTTTATCTTGAGATTGGTGTAGATCATCAGATATTAGTTCTAGAAAGTCATGCTTCTTTCATGGTGGACCACATTTATTTATAGATTAAGATATTTTTGGTAGAATAGTTTGGTATGAATCAGTTTATGTGTTTTGGTCCAAGTGGTTGTGCATAGAACCTTTTTTAAGATATTTGGAAGGTGTGTTGACATGGTATGAATCTTCACACATCTTCTTTGCCTTCCACATGAAATGTTTTGGGTTGATGTTATTCACATCTCACATTTCCATTTTGGTTGACCTTGTAGAAATTATTGTTGATCCAATAGCTATATAATGGACAGATCAACTAAGTAATGAGTGTGTGAGATGGGGATCAGATAGTAAGATGTATGATATGTATGTGATGTAAGATTGAAGCAAATTAGTGGTTAGGATGTATTACAGAGCAGAGTCGTATCAAATGAGCCTTCAAGTGTGAACTGTTATCTACATGTGTTAGATGTTATTCCTTCTATAGTTCAAATTTCTTATTCCTATCATATCTAGATAGTTGTTCTGTATCTTTCCCTAAAGAAGTGCTTTGTAGTTTTGCAAGTCCCCTTTTGTGTTCTTGTATGGATGCATTTGTACATCAATTGAATGAAGATTATGAATAAGTGTTTTACTTTGATTTGTACACTTTGTGTGTTCTCAATAATTGTCACTCAACCATGAGACATGAACAAACACATTAAGTATTGTATAGTGGCTTAATAAAATTTCATATGCACACTAAAAGTCATCATAAAAATTAATGGCATGCATGTCATTAGATACTTGAAAAAAATCCATATAATTAATCACATTAACATCATCAATCAGAAGAATCCTTTGATTGATTCACCCCTCGAACAATTATGTAATTCCTCCTTGAGATTACCAGCATATCACAACAAACCAACTGAGACTATCTACAAGAATTTGGAACCTTGGAGTTGTCTTTGTGATCATACAATCCATCTGTTTAGCACATAAAATATTTTGATCAAGAGAGAAGTGCATTCATTTGAAACATGAAATTCAAGATCTCATTGATTTTAATATTATAGTGGATGGTATGAATGATAAAGGAAACAAATTTGTATCACCTTTGCATTACCTAATAGGCTTAATTGAGGAAATTGAGCCTAAGTGTATAGTTCAAATTTCTTATTCCTATCATATCTAGACAATTGTTTTGTATCTTGCCCTGAAGAAGTGCTCTGCAGTTTTGCAAGTCCCCTTTTGTGTTCTTGTATGGATTCATTTGTACATCAATTGAATGAAGATTATGAATAAGTGTTTTAATCCGATTTGTACACTTTATGTGTTTTACTCTGGTTTATCACTCAACCATGAGACAACAAACACATTAAGCACTATATAGTGGCTTAATCAAATTCCATATGCACACTAAAAGTCATCATAAAACTTAATGACATGCATGCCATTAGATACTTAAAAAATAAATCTATATAATTAATGACACATTAACATCATCAATCAAAAGAATCCTTTGATTGATTCACTCCTCGAACAATTATGTAAGTCCCCCTTGAGATTACCAGCATATCACAACAAACCAACTAAGACTATCTGCATAAATCTGGAACCTTGGAGTCATCTTTGTGATCACACAATCCATTTGTTTAGCACATAAAATATTTTGATCAAGAGAGAAGTGCATTCATTTGAAACATGAAATTCAAGATCTCATTGATTTTAATATTATAGTGGAAACAAATTTGTATCACCTTTGCATTACCTAATAGGCATAATTGAAGAAATTGAGCCTAAGTGTATAGTTCAAATTTCTTATTCCTATCATATCTAGATAGTTGTTTTTTATCTTGCCCTGAAGAAGTGCTCTGTAGTTTTGCAAGTCCCCTTTTATGTTCTTGTATGCATGCATTTGTACATCAATTGAATGAAGATTATGAATAGGTGTTTTACTCTGATTTGTACACTTTATGTGTGTTCTCAACAATTGTCACTCAACCATGAGACATGAACAAACACATTACACACAGTATAGTGGCTTATTCAAATTCCATATGCACACTAAAATTTATCATAAAACTTAATGACATGCATACCATTAGATACTTAAAAAAAATCTATATAATTAATGACACATTAACATAATCAATCAGAAGAATCCTTTGATTGATTCACTCCTCAAACAATTATGTAAGTCCCCATTGAGATTACCTGTAGTACCCCTGCCCTAATCAATTTCTAATCTCGGTTTAACCTTGGTTAGCTTATCATAATATAGTGTTATAGTCAGATGTTTTAATTTTAGTGCATACCTGTTAATGTGGTTTTCGCACCAGTTTGTATGCAAGGTTATTAATTCTCCTATTTCGTGTTATTATCTCAAGCTAATGCTTTCATTAAGTTTATATATGTATGCATGTATGACTCTTGGTTGCAGGAGTTTTTAGGTACAGTGTTGCATGGGTGCGAGGTTCATCTCCGCCTGAATTTGCAGGTTTGAGTGTACCCCTTTTTAACCCTTAGAGTTGGATTAGGTGGTCGTAAGATCCTCATTTGACCATAGTCGTGCTCAAGTGAGCATCATCAGTCATCGTTGGTTTTCCCTTTGGTTGGGTTTATGGGTTGTCTATTCGTTTGGCTTCTTGGGTTGCGTGTTTTGTGTGTATGGTTAAATTGAGCAATTAGTCCTTAGTATTTAATTTGATTGAATATGTGTTTGTGCATTAAAGATTAATGGACTAAATTAAATAGGGTTTCGTTATGCGATTATTGTTAATTTGAATTGCTCGAGTCAATTTAGGAGCAAGTTCAATTAAATGGCTAATTTTAAATATTAAATGCATTTTGTTATGCTTATGAATGGAAAGTTTTGAATTTAATTGCAATAGAATTAATTGTATTATGTTGGCTTTTTTAAATTAGAAAGGTAAATTTCAGTTAATTGAGAAAATCAATTTTTTTAAATTGAAAAGCAAGTTAAATGCATTGATATAGTTGGAAAAGAATTATTTTTGGAGTATTATTTTAAATAAAACATTTTTAATTCCAAAAATAAATTTTGGTCAAATCTTTCCCATTTTAACCTAGACTTTTGGAAAATATGGGGGATTGAATTTTTTGGAAAAAAAAAGAAGATATTTTTGGAAAATATTTTTGGATGGAGAATTTGGGGGTTTTGGAAGAAGGATTTCTTGAGCTAGGGGTTGTGGCTCTCCGTCAGATCTCCTCCAGGAATGCTTATTGAGGTAGGAATCTGTTTACCAATTCGGTTAATTGATTTATTAAAAAAAAAAAGAATGGGCTTGGATGTTCTTCATGCAGTTTTGTTTTGAATTCTCCATTGTTTGCCTCAAGATTAAGGATTATATTGGAAATTAGTAATGATTGACTGATTGCTTCAATTCTTGTATGAAAAATGAGCTTCCTTATGCCCAAAAAGATTGTTTATTTTGGAAGGTTATTCAACAATTTCTTCCATATTTGGAAAACCTCTTCTTGCTAGAAATTTTTATTTTAAGTCTCAAAATGAGACTGTTTTAAAAAAAATGGAATGGGGGTTTGTCTTTTTGAAAAGAAAATATTTATAAATCGAAATTATAAAATAAAATCGATTTTGTTTTAAGATCAAAATTTTTATTTAATTGGAAAAAAAAAAAATTCGTGTAAAAAAAAATATTTATTTTCTTTGGGGTTGGAGGGGCGGGGAGCGGAGGCTCAACCTGCCGCCTCCTCCCCCTGTGCGGGCCGCAGCCAGTGGTGGTCTATGACCACCATGATGGCCGCAGCGAGTGGCGACCCCCGCAATGGCTGTAGGGTCCCCCACAGTGGCCACAGGGAGTGGCGACTCCCACGGTGGCCACAGGGTCCCCGCGTCCATTGCGTGGGCACTGCAGGGCCTGCAACCACCACGGTGGTGTCGTCCCGCGGCTAGAGCACGGCCGCCCAACCCCCGCATAAGGGAGGTGGGCCTGGCCCTCGCTGCCCCTCTTTATTTTATTATTAATTTTTTTTAGAGTTTAAAAAATATATATTATTAAATTCAAAAGTGGTTTTTTTTAATATATATTTTTTTTAATTAAAAAAATATATAATAATTAATATTATTTAAATAATAATGTTTAATAAATTTTTAATGTTAAATTTTATTTATTAAATTATTAATTAATGTATATAATTAATTAAGGAGTAATTAATATATATATTAATTATTGGTTAAATTGCATTTTGATATATTTGCAAGGAAATAATATAGTATTTGGAAATTGAAAAAAAATAAAATCAAATATTAAATTAATTGTTATTTCTTGGAAATTAACCCGTATGTTAGTAGGAGATTTGTGAAATTAAAATAATATGTCGATTGGGGAATTAGAAGATTGATAGATATAGTTGAAAATTCACGACAACCTCTCTTAATGAAATATGGTTATTAGATGAGGAAATGCATTTATTAATGTTTTTTTTTGTATTGGAATAGAGACATGGTCTTATAATGGCAATTTTTGGCACTGAATTTCTATGTAATGGTGATTTTGTTCAAATATTATTATTTTGGAAACTTAGAACATTTAGAAGACTTGATCGACATTTAATGTTTAAATCAATTCGGAAAAGATTGTATCTACTGGTTATTGCCTATGCGAGTTTAATTTTTGTATTCATTTTTGCTTAAGTAATGGCAAGCCTTGCTTTGTTTGATTGGACCCTGTCGTATGGTTGATTTGGGTACCTATTTCTATCCTTGGTCTTGAGTTGATTGTTATTTAGTGGTAGTGTTGTAATTGGTCATATCCTTTATGTGAGTGTCGAATGATGATTCATGGTTGACCATAGTTGGTAAGGTCTCTGGTTAGAGTACCGTCAGTAAGTGTACCTCTTTTGAGTCATGTTTGACCAAATGGTTGTTTCCTCCTTTTTGAACCCCATTTGCTTGACCATGTGCATTCCTTGGTTTCTGAGGTCACTTGGGTATAGTCTAGTGTCGTATGAGAAAGTGGCTTTCGATTGGGGGCCACGCCCAAAGTGGTTGCTGGGTAACCCATCGAAAGTGAGTCTAATAAGTGATAACCTAACAGTAGATTAGAATGTTAATCTCTAAGTAAGATAATTGTGCCTCACACATGGGATGAGTGCTAACATAGACTCGATGTGTTGTGAGAAGGCCTGAAATGGCAAACCATCATCCTTGTCTTCGCGAAAGGATGTGTGGGTCCACATGAGGCTTGGATGGACCGGAGGTTCAGATTAGGTTGCCAGGGTAACCCAGTGTATGGGGTCGGAACCTATGAAGACCTACCATGTTAACCATACCAGGTTGTGTGATGACACTTGCCCCTACGTTCGCTAGTGTGTGGTTGTATTGTCTTGATACGAGCACTTTTGTGGAATCATCCTGTTGCTTATGCCCTTATGAGAACCTGATTTCATGCTATACCTTGGGTCGCAATGTCTTAGTTTTGCGGGTGCTTCAGTGGACCTTTGTATTTGCTTCGTTTAAGTTCAACTAGATCCTTTCCTCTTCAGGGATCATTTATGTATTTATTGACCGATGTGGTCATTTGTATATTGGTTATGTTTTGCCTTGATAGCAGGATTGTAAATAATGAGAACCTCATGTATTCTTAACTTTATTAATTATCAGAGGGGTCTTACAGTTGAGCAGACCCGGAGATGTAGCCCTTTAGGGGTGAACTCCGAGATCATCTTGGTGTTATGTGATGCTGTTGTCTTTATGTTCCTTTTTAATCTTAGCATGTATGGGTGGCACCATGTTAGAATGTTTAAAGTGGTTTAGATGAAATTATTCTTAAATGCATGTATGCAGTCATCTTTTAAATGCAGTAATGTGGATCATGAAAGAATGTAGTTTTGAACAATAGAATGCATTCAGTTATTGTTAATGAAATTAAATATGCATGGAAAGAACTCATTAGTTTATGATAAAATTCAAGTGTGTTGTTAAATTAGATGCATGACTTAAATTCTAAATGAAAGTTTGAACAAAGGGTATAGATAAATCTTAATGGATGAACCTTATTTTGTGATTTATATTTTTATCTATCTGAAAGAAATTATGCTTGTTTAAGGATTATCTCATTATAAGATAATCAACTTATTCGATTTATTAGTGTGAGTTAAGTTAAATGTGTAATTAAGTAATCATGTTGGGGAAATCCTTAGGTGTTAGTTGATGTCTTCCGCTATGTAATCTAAATTTTGATTTCTCGTTGTATCTTAATGTTGTATTTAACTTTCAAAAAAGAAAGTATTGCACTCCATTTGTATGTTTTAGCTTATCCCTTTGGGGTTTCCTGGCGGGGCATTACATTACCAACATATGACAATGAACCAATTGAGACAATCTGCATGAATCTGGAACCTTGAAGTCATCTTTGTGATCACACAATCCATCTGTTAGGCACATAGAATATTTTGATCAAGAGAGAAGTGCATTCATTTAAAACATGAAATTAGAGATCTTGTTGAATTTAATATTATAGTGGATGGTATGAATGATAAAGGAAACAAATTTGTATCACCTTTGCATTACCTAATAGGCTTAATTGAGGAAATTGAGCCTAAGTGTAACCATTGTATCACCTTCGACTCAAGACATATCATAAAAGAACTTGATGGGCTATTATACATTATTGTGAAGATTAAAGATAAGATTTCACATGGAGTGCTCATTGATCCAATGCATATGGCGAATGTTATGATGAAAGAACTTATCTATATGCAATAATTTCATCAAGATAAATATGGTAAATCTAAGGTTTTGATTAAGGTGCAAAATGGTTTCACTTATCTCACTATAGGTTCCATCACCCTTCCTATTAAAGTTGGTACTAAGGACTTAGATGTTATCTTTTTCATTATCCCTATCTTGGACCATTAATTCCACATTGCAAATTTATCTAACAACTTGGAAATTAAAATTTATTTGAAAGAGACTCAATAAACCATGCTAACTTGCAAAAGTAGACAAGATTCACCAACAATTGAACAATGAATTATGTCTTAGCACTTAAAAAGACAAATCTATGCATGGATGCATTGATATATGCATGGATGTATGCATGTAATGTATTGCATGTATTCATGTATAGTTGTATACATGGATGTATGCATGCTTATATGCATGGATGTATGTATTCATGTATGCTTGTATGCATGGATAAATGTATGAATAAATGTATGCATGTATGGATGTATGTATGCATGTAATGTATGTATTGATGCATGGACATGGATGAATTGATGTATGTATGGATGCATGTATTCACGCATGCATGGATGTGCGAATGTATGTATGCATGCTTGTATGCATACATGTATGTGTATGCATGCATGCTTGTATCCATGTATTCATGTAATGTATGCATGGATGTATGGATGTATGTATGCATGCATGTATGTATTCATGTATGCATGTATGTATGGGTGTATGCATACATGTATGTATTCATGTATGGTTGTATTATGAATGGATGCATGCATGCATGTATATGTTCAAGTATGGTTGTATTATGCATGTATATATTCAAGTATGTATGAATGCATGGATGTTTTGTATGTACATATTATGTGTGCTTGTATGTTTACATGTATGCTTGTATATATTCATAGATGTATGTTCACGTATGGTTGTATTATGCATGGATGTATGTATGCATGTATGTATTCATGTATGCATGGCTGCATGGATATGTAGGTATTCATAGATGCTTGTATATATTCATGTATCCATGTATTATGCATCCATGGAATGTATGTATTCTTGTATGGGTGTATGTATCTAATGTATAGATACATGGATGTATGCATACAAGCATACATGAATACATACATCCATGGATACATCTATGCATATCCACACATATATCCATCCATATAGATACATCCATATAGTCATGCATATGTACATCAATGCATCCAAGCATGGATGTGTACATACATGCAAATATCCATGCATCCATACATACATGAATATATACATGCATGCATAAATCCATAAATCCATACATCCATGAATATATACATGCATCCATACATCTATGCATAATACAATTATACATGAATATATACATGCAATCATGCATCCATGGATAATACAACCATACCATGCATGCATCCATATATTCATACATACATGCATATAGATACATCCATATATCCATGCATCCATGTATGGATGTGTACATACATGCAAATATCCATGCATCCATACATACATGAATATGCATCCATACATCCATGAATATATACATGCATCCATACATCTATGCATAAAGAAATTATAGATTAATATATACATGCATGCATCCATGAATAATACAAACATACCATACATGCATACAAGCATACATGAATGCATGCATGCATGCATACATACATCCATGCATTCATACATATATGTATGCATAAAACCATACAAGAATACATACAATACATTACATGTATACATGCATACATAATCCATGCATGAATACATGTATGCATACATCCATGCATATATCCATACATACATGCATACATAATTACATCAATGCATGCATACGTTCATTCACACATGCATACAATTATACATGAATACATTAATATATACATGCATGCATACATCTATGCAAAATACAACATACATGAATATATACATGTATGCATGCATCCATGGATAATAAACCATGCAATACATTCATGCATATATTCCATGCATGCATGAATGCATCCATGAATACATAAATGCATGCATACATACATCCATGCATCCATGCATATATGCATGCATACAACCATACATGAATACATACAATACATTACAATCATGCATACATCCATGCATATATACATCAATGCATCCATGCATAAATGTGTACATACATGCATACATTCATCCATACATCATAATTGTGTAAATACATGCATACATGCATGCATAACACAACTATACATGTATGATACATGCATACATGCATCAATACATCCATGCATGTATATGTTCATTCACACGTGCATACAACCATACATGAAAAAATACAATACATTACATGCATACTTACATCCATGCATAGATGTGAACATACATACATCAATATATATGTGCATGCATACATACATCCATGAATAACACAACCATAAATGAATACATGTATGCATACATTCATGTCATGTGAATGTGTACATACATCAATGCATCTATCCATTGATGCATACATCCAAATATCCATACATACATTACATACATGTGTGCATACATTCATTCATACATGCATACATCCATACATTCATTCATGCATGCATACACATCATATATGAATAAATTCATACATACATACATCGATCCAAGCATGCTATCATTCATACACACATACGCATACATGTGTGCATGCATCAAATGCATTCATCCATACATGGATACATGCATACATGATCCTTCCATCCATGCATGCATCCAAAGAGACATTCATACATGATCCATGCATGCATACACATACATACATGCATACATCCATACATGCATTACAAGCCTACATTTTTATGCATACATACATACATGCATACATTACATGTACATACATACATCGATGTGTACATCCATAAATACATACATACTGTATATGGTGAAAATGGATGACAATAATAACGATATTGAAAGGCTAAATAAATTCAACCACAAAACCCTAGCCTAACAACAACAAAGATCCACCATAACATATGAAGATTACCTAAGACAATGCAAATCAAACGAAATCACAAAGATAATACCATCACATGTCCAATAGGGTTTGGATCTCCATTCTTCCTATCTCCATTGATCTTGCTTGATATATTTTCTCTCAGATTTTATGTGCACAAGAGCTCAACAAAGAATGGAATGTGGTTGCAAATAGGATCATAGTATAGTCAATTGATCAAGTAGCCAATTAGGGTCATTAGGATGATTGATTAGGGTTGATAATCAAGCATCTCCTTATATAGAAGACACTATATGAAATGGAGGGATAAGATTGAGAGGTGTAAAAAGAGGTCGGCTATGATTAGAGGGTAGGTAAAAGAAATAATAAAATAATAAGAGGGGTAGGTAGTGTAGGAATTAAGAGATGAATGACATGTGTCATGGGTAGAAAAGGTTAATGAATTAATTAAATAAATAAATAAATATTTATTTAATTAATAGAAGAATAGGGATCAATTAAATAAATAAGATATTTATTTAATTAGAAAAAGGATAATTTAAATAAATAAATGAATTTATTTAAATGAGAAATAAGGCTAGAAGAGGATAAATGAATTAATTAAATAAATAAAGATTTATTTAATTAATAGAAGAATTAAGCTTAGATAATTAAATAAATAAAATATTTATTTAATTAGACTGGACAATTTTGGGTGTCTACATTTTGCCCCTCTTTGAGACAATGCGGCTTGTCGCATTATTTCAAAGAAGATAAGATGAACTGATACAGAGTTGCCCCAAGATGGGAATGATATGCCATCTCGAGAGATTGGATGAAAAAATGTCTAAAAAGATCGCAGACAATCTCTCAATAAGAAAGAGAGGCTAGAATGGACTGACCGGATAAAGTGACAGAGTCATGGGATAATGAAGACTAATTCGGGTGACGAGGGCTAGGACTAGGGTAGTCTATAAGATAGACCATGGGGGAAATACATCCTCATTGTCATCTACACATCCACGAGAGCAAAGTGTAGAGCAAAAATAGAGCAGTAGCAGTCAGCAGCGATGGCCTTTGTTCACAGATTCGACCGCGTTTGCCAATTCCAAAGGCCAGCAGAGGCAGGAGAGCCGGTAAGTACCACCAAACCTCCTTGTACTTTGATGCATTTATTGTTGTCATTAATGCATGGTAGACAGGGCAATAAATGCACTTTAGGTTAGGGTCCAAAAATGTCAAAAAATGTCTAGGCGCATCTGCGTTGGTGCCAGGCACGTCTATGTTTGTGCTAGGTGCGTCTATGTCAGGAAACACGTCTGTGATGAATGCGACCGCGTCTGTGATGTGTAGGCGCGTCTATGCCAAGAAGGCATGTCTATGTCGCCCAAGCGTGTCTGTGTAGAGCATAGGCATGTCTGTGTCTTTCAGGTGTGTCTGTGTTAAACAGGCACGTTTATGCAATCTTCAAGCGCGTTTATGTCAAGAAAGCGTGTTTGTGTCCAAAAATCTGAATTTTTTTGTCTTCTAGGTCAAATCAGTAGTTCTGTGATGAACATACGTTGTTGATTGGATAAGCTGCTAAGAGGATACACTCAAGCAGGTCCTCTAGGGAAGACTAGGATTGCAAATAGGGCTAGGATTGATAATTCTATGATAGAACATACGTTGCCAATTAGGAAACTACTCAAGAGGATTCACTCAAGCAGAGGCCCTAGGATAGGATAGATCAAGGCACTTTGTGATGAACAGTGAGTGCCAAGATATAGTACTTTGTGATGAACAGGGAGTACTAAAATATGAGCAACACTTTGTGATGAACAGTGAGTGCAAATGTGAGGAGCACTTTGTGATGAACAGGGAGTGCCAAACACATAGTACTTTATGATGAACAGGGAGTACCACTAGGATAGAAGCAACACTTTGTGATGAACAGTGAGTGTCACTAGGATAGATGGCAACACTTTGTGATGAACAACGAGTGTCACTAGGATAGAATACCATATGCACTTAGATAAATAGTAGCATTTTGTGATGAACAGTGAATGCCACTATGACTGACATGATTGATTTGCTTGACTGCAAGAGTATTTGCCTATGTTGGAGTCACAGGAGAGACTCCCATCGACTCAGAGATTGCAACCTGAGCTAACATTTATGGACCGAGCTACGATTGAGGCTATGGGATTGAGACATGTGTTGTATGTGCCTGAGTTTCGGGCAAACATGGGACTGCTGACTACACTGGTGGAGAGGTGGCACTCCAAGACTTGTACATTTCATTTGCTGATGGGTGAGATGACAGTCACCCTGGAGGATGTATACAGGATCCTGAGGATACCAATCGATGGGGAGTTGATTCCATACGATTGAGATGGAGATAGGGAGATCTGCCAGGGATAGGCAGATGAGATCCAAGAGTTGGAGAGAGAGAGGGATAGGCTTAGGAGGTGGCTTAGAGATACTGAGCGGGAGTGGGACTAGGCCATTCAGCACTACACAGAGGCTGAGACAGCACTGAGGGCTGGGAGGTAGGCAGCAGAGGACACAAGGGCCGGATATGCCTATGTTCTATGGGCCAGGGAGGAGATCGGTTATTGGTAGGATCTCTATTATGGTACAGTGTCAGCTGATCAGTGGGCGAGGAGCTTCCATAGACCATTGCGGACAACGACAGCTATGGGAGGGAGCTGGAGGAGACAAGCATCTAGTGGTGGGGTTATGGGTCCTCCACCACCACCAGATAGAGGGGACAAGAGGGATGATCTTGGGGCGGGTCCTTCAAGGGCTCAGATTCTATCGAGGCTAGGCAGCTCCAAGGGAGGGAGTTCATCATAGCTGTAGAGGGCTCCCTATGTATTAGTATTGTACCATTTTTGTATGATGATGTAGACACCTTCGGGTGATTGTAGCCATATGATTTTTGACATCATTGTATCATGACACTTTATATATATATATATGAGATGATTCATCTTTGCGGCAGCTATATGCATGTGTACTTATGTGATGAGATGTTCTTATGTGATGTTTGTTTTATGTGATGCTTATGATATGGATGCAAATATGTACATGATGCAATGCAAGATTTTTGTTCTTTTATGTTTTTAAATGTGTATGCATGATGCAAATGTGAATGTATGAAATGCAGATGAATATGATAATGCAAATGTAAATTGTGCTAACAGGTGTTGATGCAGTTGTGATATCTATATGTATGTATGAAATGCTTATATGTGGTAATGCAGGTGCAACTACATGAAAAGCAAATGTTTTTGGTGTGTCATTATACTCAGTCATGTGATAGCAGGCTACACGGACTCGAGAAGGATGATGGAAGTCAATCAAGAAAGGGGGATGGAAGACAGAAGATATGAAAGTGAAAGAGCTTCTTGTGCATTATCATCATTGAGCTTTATTATGGGAAGTAGGTTATGACAATCGAGGCATATGTTCGACCCAAAAAGTCATTGTACCCATTTGCATGGAGATAAGACAGTCACAAACAAGGAATGCCCCAGTTCACACTAGACTCACAGTGTTCTCATATCCTTGGACAAGTCATAGCATTACTAAGAGACAATCCATAGACAACAAAGACAAATAGGTGACGATACCCCATCCTCACCTTTCTAGTCAAAGACATCCTGGAGATAAAATCTCTAGTCAAAGACATCCTGGAAAAGCTAAAAGACATGTCACCAAGAAATAAAATCAAAATAACACCAAGACTCGACACCAACATCCACTGTAGTCCTCAAGTTTAGTGTCTCTTGTCACTTGTATAAGGCTATTTGATTGTGGTCACAATGTTTACTTTCACAGAAAGGATAGATAGCACTGAACCATATGTTGTCTGAGTCTGTTGAAAGATTTGATTTGTTGAAGCCCATTGTTGCTACTGTGTCTCATCTGAAACTAACTGAATCCATGAAACTGATACTTTATTGCGGAGAAGATGAAACTTTATTGCGGATCTGGCAATGCAAATGTTGCTTTATTGTGGATTGTGTGCGGATAGACTAAAGGAAGCTGGAAGAAACTGTACTCCTCAAAACATGTGATGTTCTCAGTTCCACACCCATCACTAGACATAGGATTTGCCTTAGCCACAGATAGGATCTAATTTATTATGGATGGAAAGGGAGGTTTATTATGAATGGCTAACCAATCTTGGGTAGATCAATAAAAAGCTATGATGGGAATGGGTAAGTTTGTTATGGATGGATAGGTTGTGAGTGTGTGAAAAGTGAAGGATGAAATTGAATCCTGAAGGAGGAAGGAGCAATGTCTCTATGCATGGCGCTGGTGACCTAGTTTTCACCATGGTACTTGCCCAGGGCACCATCGAAGTGGTTTTCACTATTGGACGAAATTGTTTCTCTTTACTTTTTTTGATTTTTTTTTTTGTGTCACAAGGCGCCTGTTTGCCAGATTTTCACCAAGTAACGATTTTTTTTTGTTTTATAATTTTTTTTTGTATTTTTGAAATTTTTTATTTTTTTGTATTTTTGAAATTTTTTATTTTTTTGTATTTTTTGAATTAGGATATTCCAAAGAGCTGTGTAAAACTTGCGAAGGTGCATGTTGTTGATAGGATCCTCCAAAGGTTCACCTTCTGTAGTTGAGAGCTGATATGCCCCAGATCCATATGCCGCTGTAATGATGTAAGGACCAAGCTAGTTTGGTTCGAACTTGCCCTTCTTCTCTCTGGCTTGCTGATTTTTAGGATTTTCTCTAAGGACCAAATCACCTAACTCAAATGTGTGAGGCTTGACTTTGTGATTGTAGCTGCGACTCATTCATTGTTGGTAAGCCTTGAGATGATTAAAAGCAGTTTGTCTTCGTTCATCCAGTAGTTCAAGCTCTTGTAAGCAGGAGACCCTATAGTCTTCATCACTGATGATGTTTTGCAAAGAGACCCGTAAAGAGGGTAGCTCGACCTCAATAGGCAAGATGGCTTCAGCACCATAGGCAAGTGAATAGGGTGTAACTCCTGTAGGTGTGCGGACACTTGTGTGGTATGCCCAAAGTGTAGGATTAAGTTGGATATGCCAATTACGACCAGCGTCGTCGACTGTCTTTTTTAGGATTTTAAGGATTGTCTTATTAGACGCCTTAGCTTGACCATTACCTTGGGGGTAATATGGCGTGGAGAAATGATGGGAAATATGGAAGCAGTCACAGAGTTCACGAACATCCTGATTTTTGAAGGGATGCCCATTATCAGTGATAATGGAAATAGGAATACCGTATCGACAAATGATATAGTTGAGAATGAACGTAGTAATCTGTTTCCCAGTGACTTGTGTGAGAGGTATAGCTTCAATCCATTTTGTGAAATACTCTATGGTAGTGATAATGAATTTATGACCATTGGAAGGAGGGTGAATCTTGCCTATGAGATAAGTCCCCACTGACAAAAGGGCCAAGGAGACGCAATTGGTTGAAGTTCTTGTGCTGGTGCATGTATGAGGTCTCCATGAATTTGACATTGCTTACATTTCTTGACAAACTGATATGAGTCTTTTTCCATATTGGGTCAGTAATATCCAGTCCTAATGAGTTTCTTGGCCAAGGTAGGACCACTAGCATGTGGACCACATATCCCTTCATGCACTTCACATAACGCAATCTGAGCTTCGTCACTTTCTAAACATCTAAGAAGAGTGCCATCTAGACCTCGCCGGTATAGGATATCAGCTAAAATGACATATCGAGAGGATTGGCAAATGAAAGTGCGACATTGGTTATTTGATAAATCCGGAGGTAGGGTATTGTCATGAAGGTATGTAAAAATGGAACCATATAACTGGGACTCAGGACCGACGACACATATCATCTTAGTAGGAATGATCTCATATGAAGGAACCAAAAGGTTATCCACCAAGAACTCATAGCGGGTCTCATTTGGAGGTAGATCGATCAGTGAAGCAATTGTAGCCATGGCATCTGTGGTGCGATTCTGCTCTCTTGGTATCTGCTCAAAATCTATCTTTGTGAAGTGTTGTTTCAGGTCATCCACCATTTGTTTGTAAGGCATTAATTTTTCATCTTTTGTTTGGTAATCATCAGTTGCTTGATGGATTACAAGTTGAGAGTCCCCAAAAACATGAAGTTCCTAGATCTTCCACTGAACTGCAATCTGTAATCCAGTTGTTAATGCCTCATATTCCACTATATTGTTAGTGCAAGGAAATGATAAGGGGTATGATTTTGGTATAGTCTCCTTGCGGAGTTATAAAGAGGATGCTAGCTCCTGCCCCATGCTATGTGTATGAGCCATCAAAGTACAGTTGCCATGTCTTCGCATGTGACATTGTTAAAATGGATTCATTTGGAAATTCTGAACTTAGAGGAACATCATCTATTATGGGAGCATCTGCTAATTGATCTATGATCACTTGTCCTTTTATTGCTTTTTTGTCCACATATTTGATGTCGAATTCACTCAGGATCATTACCCATTTGGCTAGTCACCCAGTAAGTGTTTCTTTATTGAGAAGGTATTTCAACGGATCTATCCTTGCAACCAACTTAGTCTTATGAGTGAGTATGTAATGTCATAATTTCTATGAAGCAAAGACCATAGCAAGACATGCACGTTCAATTGGTGTGTAGTTTAGCTCATATCCCACCAATGTGCGACTGATATAGTATACTGCCTTTTCTTTGCCCTCAGCAATTTGTTGTGCTAAGAGTGCCCCCAGTGCTGTTGGAGTAGCTGATATGTATAGTAACAGAGGCTGATCTGGAACTGGTGGCATCAAAACTGGTGGATTCAGAAGATAATCTTTGAGTGTCTGGAAAGCCTGTTGACAGTTATCATCCCATTTGAATTTGATGTTTTTATGTAGCAAGTGATGAAAAGGATTACACTTATCTGCAAGTTGTGCTATGAATCTTCGTATGGACTGGAGTCTGCCTTGCAAAGACCAAAGTTGACTGATATTTCTTAGTGGTTGCATCTCCAAGATGGCCTTGACTTTTGCTGGATCAGCTTCGATTCCTCTTTTGGATACAATGAATCCTAGGAGTTTCCCAGAGGTTACTCCAAAGACACATTTCTTGGGGTTTAATCTTACTTTATATTTTTCCAACCGATCAAAGACGACTGAAAGTATGTCCAAATGTGTATTTCTATCTATTGATTTTCCCAAGAGGTCGTCGACATAATCTTCCATAGTTATGTGCATGAGGTCATGAAAGATAGTAGTCACGGCTCTTTGATATGTAGCACCTGCATTTTTTAGCGCGAAGGGCATGACATTCCAGCAGAAAGTTACCCAAGGACAAGTGAATGATGTTTTGTGTTGATCCTCGGGCACGATCCTTATTTGATTATAACCAGATAATCCATCCATCAACGATAACATTTCATGACCTGCTGTGAGATCAATAATCAAGTCAATATTTGGTAATGGGAAGTCATCCTTTGGACAAGCTTTGTTGATGTCTCTGAAATCTGTACAAATTATGATGCTGCGATCTAGTTTACTGACAGGCACTAAGTTGGAGATCCATTCAGGATAATCAATTAGGCGTATGAATCTGACATCCAATAATTTCTCAAGTTCTACTTTGACTAGTAATGCCACCTGTGGATGCATCTTTCTTAATTTTTGTTTCACTGGTTTTGCCCTCGGTTTAACTGTCAAATGATGCATTACCAAATCCAGATCCAATCCAGGCATATCAGCGTATGACCATGCAAAGTTGATTTGTCGTTCTTTGAAGAAACTTATGAATTTTGACCTTTCTGACTCTGTCAATGATTGTGCCAGGAATATGTTGTGTGGAACCTCTTCAGTACCAATGTTTGTTTTGATAGTCTCCTCTACCAACATGGATGACTTTTCCTCATATGATGCTGGGAGAATGTCGAGCCTTCCATCTTCGGGTGCCTCAGAGAGGTTTTCACCCTTCGATACATCCTTTCTTTTTACTTTTTTGGGGTTAGATAGCACCACAGTGTGGTTTTCACCATAAGACCCTTGGTTTGTTCTTATTTTCACATTTTTGCGACTGGAAGGTCCGACACCCTCACCAAAATATGCCACGCTATTGAGTTCTATAGTGTATCCCGCTTTATGGTCCCTAGGGGGAAGATCATCTCATATGCCAAGATAGTCAATAAAAGCTTCATCATTTTGGAATGTGTCAAACTGTGCAGGTCCTTCATGATCCCAGTCAATGAGTTGTTGGTGAACAAGGGGAAGGCCTTTAATGTCTTCGAAGTTAGCGGGGCTAAGAGTGAAGATGTAGTTATATTCAGGTATGTCAAGGTAATTATCGAGGTCATCGATTGAACTCTCCTCATCAGTCTTGATCGTGAACGAATCCAAATTATCATCACTAGTAGCGCATTCTGGGATAGGTGTTCTCATCCTATGTGATTTCAACCTAGGACCTTGAGACAATGACTGTGTGGAATCCTCATGGGTTGTTTCTTGACCAACTTTGAATCTTTTATAAAATTCCTCCTCTTCTGTGGGTTCATCTGGCTCTCTGAATGTCTCGGTGAGCTCGTAGTCACTGGAAGATTTGTCTGAACCCCATTCCCATTCGTTGGAGTCTATGGAATAGCGATCCTCTTGTTGAATTTTGGCAGCTTTGATTTGTAAGGCTTCTTCTGTCCTTTGAGTGTGGACCTTGGAAGTCAAGAAACCAAGTCCTTTCGAGCGTTCCTTTTTGAAAGTCAATTCAGGTTGTAAAGGTTCAATGATGCCTTCCTTTCGTAACCCCAGAGGGCTTTTTCCATCATACCCGAATTTTTGTAGAATCTTGAAGCCTTTGCCATATTTCTCGCATGGTAGACTGATGTGATCTTGTGTGTCATCTTCAATGTCTTTGTAAAGCATTTTGTATAAGTCTTCCTCTTCTAGTTCACCCCATCTTTGAAAGGTAGTAGGGTCCCATTTGAGTACCATGATGGATACTTGCTTATTAGGATGTGGTCTTCCATATTCTTTTGGGGAACTCATGACTTGTTGTAAGTACATGGTCTAATTTAAGGTGTATTCCCCCATGCCCTTGTCCTAAAACTTTCCTTTAAGCTCACCTTGTTTTGATGTCGAAGGTTTTAATGACTCAGGATCAATGTATGTCGAGGAAGGAACAGCTTCACGATTACTAGGAATGATGGTCTTAGTTTTTGATCTCAGGTTATTGCAGTATATGAACGGATTAGGATCGCCTTTAACTATTACCTCCACTCCATTGTGAGGAAACTTAATGCATTGGTGATATGTGGATGGGACTACCCTCATTTCATGAATCCAAGGACGTCCTAGCAATATGTTATAAGTGAGATCTAGATCCAAGACTTCACAAACCACATCCTTCGTAACTGGCCCAACTCTGAGAGGTAAGGTGACTGTGCCCTTGGATGAACGCTCTTCATCATCATATGCCTTTGATGGTGATTTGATTTGTAGAATTCACAGCTTTATCAGAATATCCCAATTGTTTAATTGTGCTCAATGTACAAATGTTTAGACCAGCTCCTCCATCTATCAAGACTCATTTTATTCGATGTTTGTGTATGAAGGCCTCAATGTGTAGTGGTGTATTATGTGGCTGACTTACAGAGGCATCATCAGCTTCTGTGAATGTAAGAGAGTGTGGAATGGAAAGGTATCCCACCATGGCTTGAAACTAGTCCACATTCAGATCAGTAGGAACGACAATGTCTCTCAAGGTTTTGTCAAGAATAGCTTTATGTGCGGGGGATATGCGTAATAACTCAAGGATGGAGATGAGCGCGGGTGTCTTCCCTAACTGTTCTACAAGGTCATACTCAGGTTTGATTGATGAAGAAGGGGTGTTTTTGGTTGGAGCACCTTGCAAAGTGAATTTACCTTGGTTGGTTGTAACATGACATTCAGAGATAGGTTCAGAAGAAGATCCAACACCTTTCAGAACAATCTTGGGTCTCTAGGTAGAATTCTCAGGGGTTTTGTCCTTGATGATAATGGTAGAGACATAATTGTCCATCGAGATGTGATTGATGGTTGAATCATAGTTATAAGATGCTCTGGTATAGTTGGTTCGGTCATCTATGACTTTAGCTTTTCCTTTGTCATGCTTTGGGAATGGTTCCTTAAACATCTCACGTTCTTGATTGGATGAGTGTCCTTCAATCTCAATGTCACCTCTATCAATGAGATCTTGTATGATGTTCTTTAGTCGATGACAATTTTCTGTCTTATGACCCTTGCTCTTATGAAATTCACAATACTCATCATCATTCCACCAATTTGGTTTGACCTTTGGTTCATATGGGGGAAAATCTTGAACTGTGATTACCTTGTTTGCCACTAGCTTCTTGAAGACCGACTCAAGTGGTTCTCCCAATGGAGTACACTTCCTTCATGATTTAGAAGTTGTTTGAGTATTCACCTGATTGTTTGTAGAACTTGATCCTGAAAAAATGAATTTGGGTCGCACTGTGTTGGCATCAACAACACCATCATTGACTGTGTTCTTGTTTCTATTCCAAAATCTTGGCTTGTCTTTTCCCTTAAAGTCATCTTTGTTTTCCTTGAATATCTTAATGACTCCTTGTTCAATTAGGACCTTCTCTGTTGCTAAGCCTTTTTCAATGACGTCCTTGAAGGTAGACAAATAAGCTTTCCTTAGGTCATAGCCAATGTCTTTGTTAACATTCTGGGTGAACATTTCTACCATTTGTTTTTGTGGAATTTCACAAGAGCATCTGTTGGCTAGATTTCTCCATCTTTGTAAAAATGATGCAAAAGATTCTCCATCTCTTTGCTTGGTGTTGCACAAAGTAGTGACTAACATGTCTGTCTCTATGTTCTAGGAGAAATGTTGAATAAATGCCTCTGCTAGATCACTCCATGACTTAATACCAGGTGGGAGTTGGGAGAACCATTCCATAGCTTGATCACCTAGGCTTTGTGGGAATAATCTCATCAGATATGTCTCTTTTGTTGCTACCTCAATGCAAGCTATGAAAAACTATCTTATGTGTGCATTAGGATCCCCTTTTCCTCTATACTTATCAAATTTAGGTGTCACAAAGTGTGTAGGAAAAGGAGGCATTGGAATGCTCTTGTCAAATGGATAAGGACATATGTCTTTCATTGTGTATCTATTTTGTGCATGTATACCATACTCTACAGGCATGTCATGTTCTAATGTGTTGCCCCCAAATTTGACACAGGGTTTCCTTGTGTCCAAATCTTGAGGATGCCTTTGAGTATCCAATTGCTTTGGTGGTTGATCCTTAGCATTTGTATGTGATTGAGCATATCTTTCTGCATAAGACTTCCATAATGGTCTGCGAAGATGCGTATCATATGCTTGACCATGTGTATGTGGGACCTCTGGTTTTTGAAGCAAAGATGATGGTGATTCAGGTACCATATATGGTCCTCTATTTCCTCCACTATTAGGCCTCCTTTGATCCATGTTGGAATGAGCTTGTGGCAAAGGTCGATTTTCCATTATTTGAGACATGTCAAAATCATGAGGTATCTTGGCTCCACTTTGTGCCATCATTTGTAAGAAGTATTGTCTATCCCTCCTCATTATTTCCTCAACCAATCGATTAAAATGGGGATTCATAATGGATTCTTCCACATCTGCTGAATGTACGGAAAAGTTGTCCATATTGTCATTGTGTGTATCATTGTTGTTTGTAGTGTCCATGTTCTCAACATTTGAAATGTTTCTATAGGCATCCATGTCAGGTAATGTGTTATGATCAGTATTGAAAAAGACATCATTGTCATATGCATAGACACTCATTTTTGCGGACTCTTGAGCCTCTTTAGTTTCTCTCTTAGATTTTTGAAGACGAGTTTCAACCATGAACTAGGTATTGACCAAGATGTGTGAGACTAGATGAAAATGGAAAAAGTATGGAAGACCAAGGGCTAGATGGAATGTAAATGAATCTGAAGTGTACTTGCAATGTCCCAAGTGTAAGACCAAGTATGTATGTAGTAGAGTAGGTGTGACTTCCAAAGAAAGGATAGTTTCTCTTGATGAGGTAAGTTGACCTTGACTCTAAGTAAGACCAAATGAGACCCAAAGGTGAGAGACCTTGATGAGGGACCACTTAGCAAAGTGTTTTTGTATGTAGTGTGTTGACAAAGTATGATGAGGACAAGCAAGTGACCTTTTGACTCAAGTTTAGACAAATGTGAATGTAATGTGAGATGTGAAGCAATGATGGACTGTGTGAGACCCAAAGACAGGTTGAATGCTAAATGAAACCTAGAGAAATGACCTAGGAAGCTCAAGAATTCTAAAACTGACTGTGTTTGTTTGCTGGACTGTAAAAGTTTTTCAATTTTGAACACAAATGCGCCTGTATACTTCACAGACGCAATTCCCTGACACAGATGTGGTTCTGTTTAACACAGACATGTTTCTGAGATTTTTTGTAAAATGCACTATTGATTCTAGAAACACAGATGCGTTTCTGCCCTTCACAGACATGGTTATACAACACAAATGCTATTATGTCAGACATAGACGCGTTTCTACAAAATTTGTGCAATTTTTTTCCAATCTGTGAAGTTGTTTTGTTGTGACCAAATTTGACTGTTTGACTATTTTTTGTGACAAGAGGACACAGTGTTGATGAATACCCAATGTTTGCAAGTGTCTAGACTCCAAAATGACTCCAAAAAAAAGTGTGTTGTTTGATGTAAAAATGTTTTGCATACACTTGAAGACACAAAAGACACAATGTTTTGTTGTTTGGTCTTGAATGTTTTGAATGTTTAAAATAAGTCAAGCACAATTCTTATGGCTGGCCAAGACAATAGTTGTTGATCCCACATGGGGTTTTACCCCCGAGGCTATGCTATTCAGAGCAGATACTTAGATGTTTGACCTCACTTGCTCCACCCTCGGCACTCACTTCTCGGGTCAGCCAAGCATTATTCCCCATGAAAACTCCCCGTGGTGAACTTTGTATCTCTACTAAGAACCGTATGTGTGTGGGCCGCTACCAAAGGTCCAACCTCCTACCCCAACAACTAGAAGGATTTGGGCTTCTAAAACAAAAAGGTGCTAGTAAAGGCATCCGCTCATGTGGCCATACATGCGGCACTTTCAGCTCTGTAAATACAGAAGGCTCCCAGCTGGTAGGGGTTACGCCCTACAACTGATCAAATAAATTTGATCAAACGGGTTTATGGGGAGACATAGTGTCAATATGAACTAATCAGCACACGTTATTCATAGTTTTCACCATGAATACAATTATTTATAGTGGTTTGGAAGAAGATGGCTTTTCTTTTGCTACCACTTGGGTCATTCTCTTCTCACTAGTAGTCCTAATGACCACACAGGAAGACAGGCCCTCTAAAGATTAAACAAAAAAGAGCCTATTGCTCAAGACACAAAAGACAATGATTCAATTTTAGTGCACCAATTGAAGTGTTTGCTAGTCTATGAAAACAAGACACACAATAAAAATCCAAGGACCTGCAACAAAGATTTGTTAGTAGCTTGGATTGTTTCAAATAATCACCCCTTCCTGCAAGCACACAAGTTAGGTAAATTTTAAACCCAAAAGACTTTGTGAAAATAGGGGCTTTCAACCAAATGATTTTGCTTTCAAGACAAGCTGCACCAATGTCATTAGCTAGATCTGAAAATGTTAGCACAAAATAAACCAGATCTGAAACCTTAAATGCAAAACCCAAAACCGAATCAATAAACCCAAAATTTGAAACCGGTGCACACAGACGCGATTACCCTCAACATAGATGTGACTTCCTGATGCAGACGCGGTTTTGTGAGACACAGACATGGCTCCAGAACACAGACATGATTTCTTGACACAGATGCGTCTAAAAACACCACAGACGCGACTTCAGAACACAAACGCAGTTTCCAGAACTTGCAAAATAAAATACTGTCGATAACACAGACGCGATTCCAGATGTCGCAGATGCGCCAGAAAATCAAAAATGTGATCCGAAAGTACGCAGACGTGAAAATATCAAAATGTTGCCGAAAATGTCAGATCTGCAACTTCAAAACACAAAATTTGCAACAAAGATGTTAAATGCAAAAGGGACAAGAGTCCCACCAGGCATGCCAAAATGTATATGGTGAAAATGGATGACTATAATAACGATATTGAAAGGCTAAATGAATTCAACCACAAAACCCTAGCCTAACAACAACAAAGATCCACCATAACATATGAAGATTACCTAAGACAATGCAAATCAAACGAAATCACAAAGATTATACCATCACATGTCCAATAGGGTTTGGATCTCCATTCTTCCTATCTCCATTGATCTTGCTTGATATATTTGCTCTCAGATTTTATGTGCACAAGAGCTCAACAAAGAATGGAATGTGGTTGCAAATAGGATCATAGTATAGTCAATTGATCAAGTAGCCAATTAGGGTCATTAGAATGATTGATTAGGGTTGATAATGAAGGAAGCATCTCCTTATATAGAAGACACCATGAAATGGAGGGATAAGATTGAGAGGTGTAAAAGGAGGTCGGCTATGATTAGAGGGTAGGTAAAAGAAATAATAAAATAATAAGAGGGGTAGGTAGTGTAGGAATTAAGAGATGAATGACATGTGTCATGGGTAGAAAAGGTTAATGAATTAATTAAATAAATAAATATTTATTTAATTAATAGAAGAATAGGGATCAATTAAATAAATAAGATATTTATTTAATTAGAAAAAGGATAATTTAAATAAATAAATGAATTTATTTAAATGAGAAATAATGCTAGAAGAGGATAAATGAATTAATTAAATAAATAAAGATTTATTTAATTAATAGAAGAATTAAGCTTAGATAATTAAATAAATAAAATATTTATTTAATTAGACTGGACAATTTTCGGTGTCTACACATACATCAATACATCCATCCATATATCCATACATGTGCATCCATACATCCATAGATCCATACATTCATTCATACATTCATACATTCATACATCCATACACACATACACATACACATACATTCATTCATACACACATACACATTCATACATGCATGCATGACCCTTCCATCGATACATGCATACATGATCCTTCTATCTATGCATGCATCCAAAGGTACGTCCATGCATGATCCATGCATGCATACACATCCATGCATGCATACATGATCCTTCCTTCCATGCATGCGTTCCAAGATATATTCATACATGATCCATGCATGCATACACATACATCCATTAATGCACATACATACATGGATAAACATCCATGCATGCATACACATACATCCATTAATGCACATACATACATGGATAAACATCCATGCATGCATACATCCATACATGCATTACAATCCTACATATTTATGCATACATACATGCATGCATACATTACATGTACATACAATTACATACATCCATAAATGCATGCATACATGGATACATCCATACATGATCCTTCCATCCATGCATGCATCCATAGATACATTCATACATGATCCATGCATGAGTACATGATCATTCAATCCATGCAATCATCCAAAGATGCATTCATACATGATCCATGTGTGCATACACATACATGCATAAGTATATACATCTATACATGCATACATTATGTGTATATTAAAGTACATACATCCATACATGCATGCATTTATACATGCATACATGATCCTTCCATCCATGCATGCATCCATAGATACATCCATACATGCATTAGAAGCCACATTTATGTATACATACATACATTCATACATAGTTGAGTACATAGAAGTATATACATGCGTACATCCATAAATACATACATCAATGCATCCATCCATAGATGCATACATCAAAATATCCATGCATGCATACATTATATACATATGTGCATACATTCACACATACATACATCCATGCATACATACATTCATTCATACATGCATGCATACATACATTCATTCATGCATGCATACACATCATACATGAATACATTCATATATACATACATTGATGCAGGCATGGATTCATGCATCCATACATACATGCATCCATACATCCATACATTCATTCATACATGCATAAACATACATATATGTGTGCATACATCCATGCATCCATAAATTCATTCATACACACATACACATACATACATGTGTGCATACATCCACACATCCATACATTCATTCATACACACATACACATACATACATGTGTGCATACCATGCATCCACACATCCATACATTCATTCATATATACATACACATACATACATGTGTGCATACTTCCATGCATAAATGCATACATGCATGCATCAAATGCCTTCATCGATACATGATACACACATACATGATCCTTCCATCCATGCATGCATCCAAAAATAAA
The DNA here is from genome assembly GCF_030272615.1 of Cryptomeria japonica. Classification (NCBI taxonomy): domain Eukaryota; kingdom Viridiplantae; phylum Streptophyta; class Pinopsida; order Cupressales; family Cupressaceae; genus Cryptomeria; species Cryptomeria japonica. The sequence continues at coordinate 530,738,246 of NC_081413.1, forward strand.
TGCATACATCCATACATGCATTACAAGACTACATTTTTATGCATATATACATACATTACATGTACATAAAAGTACATACATCCATACATGATCCTTCCATCCATGCATGCATCCATAGATACATTCATACATGATCCATGCATGCATACACAGACATACATCCATACATGCATTACAAGCCTACATTATGCATACATGTATACATCCATACATGCATTACAAGTCTACATTATGCATACATACATACATACATGTTGTAATGGTTGGAAAATTATGAGTGATAGATCAAGAGGAAAACTAACCCTTTCCCTCAAAGAGAGATGAGAGTTTCACTATTGATTATCCTTCAAGCACTTTTCACCATTACATTAGGAAGATAAGGGATAATTCACTAGATTCAATCTCCACACAAAGATGATAGATTGAATTCTAAATGAATTCAGAATGCTAGGATGATCCTTTCTTCCTTTGTTTGATTTGGAAAGGAATTGATTGAATTATGTAGTGCAAAAGTGACAAAGAAATGATTATAACTTGAGATCTGAATATGGGATGAAGCTGTGCACCTGGATTTAACAATATAATGTTGAGATGAAGTCGCCCTACAAATTTGATGAAAAGTTGTCCAGAGTGTGGCAGAAATGTACATGGTCCTCCGAAAAATCCATGAAACGAAAAGGGTTTTTCCACCTCTGCAAATAACGCCCGAATCCAAAAGTATAGCTACACACCTGCAACCTACACACAGAAAAGAGAGGGAATTGCATTAGAATTAGAGGTTTGCCTATAGGTCAAACCCCAATTTTGGAATTAACCAAGTAATAAAAGAAAGTACTTGCAAGTAGATGTAAATGAAAGACTAAATTGTAAATCACCTCAAGGGAGGTTGTAGTAGAAATTTTGATAGAAATGCTTGTATGGTATTGTATGTTGAAATCAATCTCCTCCTCAATGGTTTAATCCTTGACTTGAATGCAACACCTAGCCTTGAAGGGAGACTTGAGAATGCTCAATGCTGGAAAAGAATGCTTGATTGCTCTTGATCGCTTATGACCTTATGGAAATTCCACCTATTGAACTTATGAAAATGAGAGAGTGAATGCCCCCTTAAATACATGTTTGAAGGATTTGAATTTCGTCACGGGCCAACATCGGGGAGATTTCCCACTCACTGCACAACCCACAATGCATGCTCTAGGAAGGTCCTTCCCTAAAATAGGGTAGGGACAAGGGCATGGTGCCCCTATCCTAGAAGGACAATGGTGCCATGCCCCTATCCAAGGGGGGACAGGGGCACCACGCCCCTGTCCTACCCCTTTCTCTAGGGCAGATTACAGCCAGAGTGATGTAGAGGCCAAGGATGAAGTTGTTTTCGCAATGCCCCCTTAAATACATTATGAATAACATTTTCACCCATTTCTTCATCAAATTTTAAAGAAAGAGGAGCAAGAACATGAATAGGAGTAAAACCATCACATGTTTTATGCAACTTATGATTTGGAGATGTTGGTTGAACATATTGCTTAGGAGAAAAGGGAATCATGTCAATTGTTGGATTCTGAGGAGATTGAGTATTTTGAGGGATAGCTTCATGAGCTTGAACACATCTTCATCGACATTCTCTCGCACAATGATTTTGTCATTGTAGCGTCGTAAATTGTATGCACTTGCTAGGGTGGTACAATTTCACACCTAGTTTAGCACCCGCCTTGGCGCATCTTGCACTTTGCATCGCATTTCCCCTTTAGCACTTAATTAATTAAATTGATTAGGTCTAAAGTTCTATTTCATCATCTTCCACATCATAAAGTTGGGCCCTTTCATTAAAGTGTGCCCTTTTCATTTTATTCCTCCAATACATCATTTAATCAAAAACCCTAATTAAGTCCTATTTTGAACTTGGGGGCTTGATTTCGGGGGTCAAAACATCTCGAAATCACCTGTAACTTCGAGATTCTCTCTAAAATCATCATATCCGACGGCCCTGAAAATTTGGTGAAAAGTTGTCAGGACCATGGTGCCCGGAGTGCACATGGTCCCGGACATTTTTTCTGAAATTTTAGGAGCACAATCCAATCATAAAATAAAGCTTAACCCCAAGAAATTGGCAGGAGATTCAATCTCTAGGTCGGCCAAAAGTCAAAATTACAACCTAGGGTTTCATATATAAGAGCTCTCTTTCTTCATTTGAAAGGATCCGAATTTTGTTTTCAGGAGCCTTATATGCAGCGAAAGAGCAGATTTTTGAAGACTTTAATAACATTCAACATCCATCCATCAAGCATTCATCAATTTCATTCATCCATTTAGGGCTTTGAAGGCATTGAAGAGCAATAAGAGATCATCGACTGAAGATTGGCTTGTACCCCTCCCTTGGGGTTGGGTATGATTTCATGTTGTTTTCATGTCTTTGCATAAGCCTCATTATATCATTTGTATTCATGCTTTAGATCACTTTGCATCTTGATTTGGAGCATTTACATTATCATTTACAAGCAATTAGGGTTTACTTTCTAGGTTGCTCTAGTTTGCTTACTTGCATTTTAGGATCTTGCACACACACAAGGTCTGTACACACACTACTTTTACAATACAACTTGGCTATTCATGGAGGTGGAAATCACCAAAGCGGGGGTTTGACTAAGGCAAAACCCTATATAGCCACCCAACACACCTTTTCAGATACAAGTGCAGATTTCGGGATTCAGACGACATCGCAAGTTGCAGATCGCAGAAGCAGACAGAAACTGAGCAACACACCAAATTTCAGAGTAAAAGACCAGGACAGGGGTGTGGGGCACCCTGGTCCTGCCAGGATAGGGGTGCTGGGTGCCTTGGTCCCTCTGTCAAATAGCAAGTTTTCAGCACTTTTCGATAGCTTTCAGGTTGCCAAAAACAATAGTTTCAAGAGCAGAATCAGGACAGTGGTGCCTGCACCCCCGTCTCAAACATTTTCACTCAGATTTTAACACCAGGTATGCATTTGCATTCTTGCCTTGTCCTTGTGTTTAGAGCTTTCCATTGTTTAATCTCAATTCTGCAAATCTTGCTATTAGTTCATACTTGCACTTCAGGGTTAGGGATTGAACTTGCATCATTCTATCTATCATTTGCAACAAAGGAATAGAAATCCTAATAGGTAGCCCGTGGCTCTCTCTTCCACAAAAAGAAGTAGCCAATTGTGTGATACCTCTAGGCTCTTTCATATTCCACAAGTGTGTGATTGAAAGTGAGATTAGGGCATATTAGCTTAGTGTCACTTTTTCCCCCACACAGTCATGTCTTAGTGGAAGGCTGAGAAGGAGGAGGAACACTTGAAGAAGTAGGAATGGTCTTCCCCTCAATAGTGGAAGGTTTAGGTTTAGGTCTTTTTGGTTGAACAATAGGAAAAGCTGACCTCTTCTCTTGATAAGAGGAAGGAGGTGGAACTATGCCATAGAAGGAGGAATATTAGGTGTAGGAAGGAGACCAAGTCCATCATGGGGAGGAGGGATAGGTCTAACCTTAGGAAGAATATTGGGGTTCTCCTTAAGAGAAGGTAAAGTCACATCAATAGGAGTAGGTGGACAATTTTCCTTAGGAGGAGGATTAGTTGTATCCGAGAGGGGAAGAACCTCATCTTGAAGAATAATAGGAATGTCAAGTGTTGGTGATCTAGGTTGACTTAAGTATAAGATCATATCATTCTTCCATTTTTTATATGATTAAAAAAGAGCATCGCTTTTTTATGGAAGACATTGAAATTGTTTATGCCAAAAGAGATCAATAGGAACACCATGGCTTCTTTCAGATGGACAAAATAAGCTATGGTTCATGGTTATGATTTATCCATTGTGAGGAAATTTAAGAGACTTGTGGATTAGAGAAGAAATAGCCTTCATGGAAGATAGCCAAGGATAGCCCAACTTCACACGGAATTTCTCAGAAGAAGGTATGATAACAAAGTCAACATCCATGGATTTAGCATGAACCTCAATAGGAAGAGTGATAGAAAAAATGGTAGGACAAGAGAATCCATCAAATAACTTCACACCTACATTAGAAGCATCATATAGTGGTTTATGCAATCTTAAAGTGAAAAGATACTCTTCAGTTATGACATTAACCATGCATGAGGGATCAATCAGGGCACCACAGCAAGGGATATCCTTAACCTTTGCAACTATGTATAAAAGGCCATCAGGTACTCTAATGGTCTCACTAGAGTCAAATGTAATACAAGGATCCTTAGGCGAATCTTAGGTTTCTACCATATTAACCAAATTTCAAGTCATAAAGGTGAATTCTTCAAAAGTGAGAGAATTAGGCACAATCTCAATAACTTTAAAGGTATGAGATGGCAAGGGATTAGTGAAAATCTTAAGATTTTGATTAGGAGGAGCTACTGATTTATTCCCTTTATCATTCACACCTACCACATATATAGTATTATTATCAATCAAGTCTTGAATCTTATTTTTCAATGCAAAACATTTCTCGGTATCATGGCTAGGTTGATGATGAAATTGGCAAAAGGAATTGTTATCAAAATGAGGAGATACAAGTTTGGAAGGATCAACTTGTTTTATAGGAGGAAGTTTGATAACATTTGTATGTAATAACTGAGACATAATACTATGCAAAGATTCATTAAAAGGAGTAAATTGTCTTTCTCTTTGGAAAATTTTAAAAATAGGAGGCACCCCTATTGTAGCATTCACATGGTTGTTGTTGATTGGATCATTAAACTTGATGAAGATTTTTATTGGTTACAAATGGTTGTTGAACACTCTCCCCCTTATCACTCAGAGCCATGGGAGTGGATTTCTCCATTTGACTCACAACCAGTTGATAATTGTGGAGTGTTGCGTACAACTACGGAAATGAAGTAAACTTAGACAAAAGAAGCTTTTCCCTGATATCTTTTTGTAAATTAGAAATGAAAATTTATTGAATATCATTATCAAGCACATGAAAAGAAATTTGAGCACACAAATGTTTATATCTACCAATGAAATCAATCACTTTCTCTTTTAACACCTTGTTTACAATGCATTAAATCAGTCAAACTGATTTTAGGACCAATGTTGTTTTGAAATTGTTGGATGAAATCATTTGCTAGTTGTTGAAAGGAAGTAATAGAATAAGAAGGCATAGAGCAATACAATTGTAAAGCCTTATCTCTTAATGTTCTTGTAAACAGTTTTGCAAGCAATCATTGATCATAAGCAAAAATCCATACACAAGGTTTGAAATGTTTTGACATGCGTAAGAGGATCACTTTTTCCATTATAGAGTTCCAATTGAGGGATCTCAACATGTTTAGGTGGCACGACTTTAACAATATCAAGAGAAAGTGGGCTCACAACATCAAAGGTGGGCACACTAAACTTGGATTGACTCATAGAAGCAATTTGTTATTGTAAGGAAGACACAGTTTGGGCAAGATTGTTGATTGTCATTTCGATAGAAGAATTCATGTTAGACATAGATTATTGAGAAGGCGGTGTGATGTTGTTGAAAGAAGGCATGGACTGAGAATAAGGTGGTGTGACACTATGATAAGTAGGCAATGGTGATGATTGGGTAGGAAAAGGGACACTTAAAGGAGGAATAAAGTTGTTGAAGGAATTGTCCCCTTGTGTCACACTGATTGGTTGAGGAATAGTAGGAATACTCATGGAGAAGAGGGATTGCCCCCATGACCTATGGTTGTAGGAATGACATTTTGAGTTGAAGTAGCCATGATGTTGGATGTGAAAGTAGGAATACTAGTCATAGGATTGTTCAAAGGAATAGAGTAATTGACTTATGTTGAAGGTTGTGAGTAACCTAGGGGTTTGGCACAACTCTTGATAGGCATGACATTAGAATCAACAATATGTGCAATACCATGCAATATATCAATTCCATTCTTATCATTTTGAAGCATGTGCTTAAGACCTTCAATCAATGGAAGAGCTTCACTATTAGGGTATTCTTGGTACATCCATTGTTAAAAGCTATCAAATTGATTATCCAATGTAGAAAGTTGATCTAAAGAAACCCTAGTAAAAGCTTCTGCTTCATCATGGAATCCATCAATGGGCACATGACTAGGATGGGAAAAATTAGCATGATCTTGATTAAAGAAGTCGCCCAAATTAAGCTCCATCTCCATCTCCTCGATAATTAAACCTTGGAAAGATTTAATTATAATGCTTCATCTAACTGGGATAGGATAGGTGGGACTAATAGTGGTAAAACTCATGCACTAGAGAGAAAATTTGAATTTTGAATTGTGGAATAAAGCTTGCAAAAATTGAGTAATGCAAAATTTAAGAAAATAATGATTACACAATTTGAACATTGTTAGAGGAAGGGAATGATACAATTTCTAAAAATGAAAGTAAATTGGAATTTTAAAAATAAGGCCAATGGAAGACCACTTAATTTTAAAATAAAAAATTTTCAAATCACCTTGTAATTTAAAAAAAAAATCTTGAAAGTTGAAATGTTGAATTTTGAAGGTATTTTCGATTCTAGAAGGTTCAAAAATTGATAAAATCAGCCAATCTTCTAGATTTAGGCTATTAAATATAGTCATAACAGTCTCCCAAAATTTCAAACAAAAAGCCAAGGACCGTGGCAGGAACGCACATGGTCCGACCAACTTTTTTTTCAAAATTTTCAGGGATGGATATTACGATGATTTTAAAGATAACCCCAAAAAAAGGGCAAATTTTATGATCTCTAGATGGGCGAAATGAAGACACAAATGTGAAAATAGGACCCTATTAGGGTTTTGAAGAAAAAGAGGAATTGAAGTGCAATTTTGAAAAGGGTCAAACCTAATGGATAGGCACACTTTGGAAAATGTTTAAGAATCTGAATGTAAATGAAATTGATTTGAAATTCACACAAAATCCACTTAATTTTGGATTTTCAATTTTGGGAAAAAGGGGGAAATTGAAAATTTGAATTGTAGAATTAAAAATAAACATGAGAACAATAAAAAATCTGAAAATTAAATTGAAATCCAATTTTTTGCACAAGTTCAAGATGATTTTTGAAAATTAGGGTTTTAACAAGTAACCTCTTAATTTTGTAAATTTTAATTGCAAATTGAACAAAACAATGAGGAAATTGAATGTGACAAACAAAACAATTTTCAAATCTAAGATAACCACAAGCAATTTTTTACAAATCACAAATTCAATTATAAAAAAACTAGGGTTTTGAATGATTTAACCAATAAGTTTGCAAAAAATTTAAAATTGCAAATGAAAAATGTGCAATTTTGGTCAAAGGAAAGCATGCATGATGTCGGGTTCACCAAAATGTAGTGGTTGCAAAATAATGAGTGATAGAGCAAGAGGAAAACTAACCCTTTCCCTCAAAGAGAGATGAGAGTTTCACTACTGATTATCCTTCCAACACTTTTCACCATTACATTAGGAAGATACGGGATAATTCACTAGATTCAATCTCCACACAAAGATGATAGATTAAATTTTGAATGAATTAAGAATGTTAGAATGATCCCTTCTTCCTTTGTTTGATTTGGAAAGGAATTGATTGAATTATGTAGTGCAAAAGTGACAAAGAATCGATTATAACTTGAGATTTGAATATGGTATGAAGTTGTGCACCTAGATTTGGCAGTAAAATGTCGAGACGAATTCGCCCTGCAAATTTGACAAAAAGTTGTCCAGACTATGGCGGAAATGTACATGGTCCTCCAAAAAATCCGTGAAATGAAAAAGGGTTTTTCCGCCTCTACAAATAAAGCCCGAATCTGAAAGTACAACTAGGCACTTGCAACCTACAAACAGAAAAAAGAGGGAAATGTATTGGGATTGGGGGTTTGCCTTTAGATCAAACTCCAATTTCGGAATTAACCAAGTAATGAAAGAAAGTACTTGCAAGTAGATGTAAATGAAAGATTGAATTGTAAATCACGTCAAGGGAGGTTGTAGTAGCAATGTTGATAGAAATCCTTGTATGGAATTATATGTTGAAATCAATCTCCTCTTCAATGGTTGAATCCTTGACTTGAATGCAACACCTAGCCTTGAAGGGAGACTTGAGAATGCTCAATGCTGGAAAAGAATGTTTTAATGCTCTTGATCACTTATGACCTTATCAAAATTCCACCTATTAAACTTATGCAAATGAGAGAGTGAATGCCCCCTTAAATACATGTTTGAAGGATTTGAATTTCATCACGGGCCAACATCGGGGAGATTTCCCACTCACTGCACAACCCACAATGCATGCTCTAGGAAGGTCCTTCCCCAAAATAGGGCAAGGACAGGGGCATGGCACCCCTCTCCTAGAAGGACAATGGTGCCATGTCCCTATCCAAGGGGGGACAGGGGTGCCACACCCCTGTCCTACCCCTTTCTCTAGGGCAGATTACAGCCCGAGTGATGCAGAGGCCAAGGATGAAGTTGTTTTCGCAAGTCGAGCACTCTTCGGTCTCTGATCAAGCTAGAGGATTTGAGTTCGCATGCGTGAGAACCCTAATGCAGTCAAAAATTGCTAGGGTCACAATTTTAAGACACTACACATGCATACATGGATACGTCCATACATACATACATACTAGTTGTGATGCATGTTTCACACAAAATTAATGGCATTAGTAGACTAAAATTCCATATGATTCAACCTTAACCCATACCATCTATTCCACATTCCATTTGATCCTTCACACAAAAATTCAATGCCACACAACCATGATGCAAACAAGCATACCAAACATGGCATGAGTTTGACATAACCTCCAAACAAAACCAATACAACCCAATTCCATATGTGTCATCACTACCTCCAAACTAAAACCCATCATGCACCTCTACGATACATGTCACTCGGTGCTTCATTCAAAATCCATACAATCATGTGAAAGAATCAATATCAATCAACCATGATGCATAAACAACTAGACATTACACATCAAATACATTATAAATTTTGATGCAACCTTCAAATAAAACTCATATAACTCAATTGAAAATGTCATTACTACTTGCAAATAAAGCCCATCATGAAACTAAATGGTGTCATTAGAGCTTTCATGTAAATGTCATACAATCATAATGTAGAAGCATCAATATCACTCAACCATGATGCATGAATAATTAACTTCTAAAAAGAATCCATGTACAAAATCATTTAAATCTTCATTTGAAATCCATATCTTTTTAAAAAAATCACATAATCATCATGTATGAATAAGCACACAATGCTTATGCACACTTAAAGTCATCATAAAATGTCATTCATGCCATCAAACCATTGACAAAAAGCTATATAATTAATTATAGACAATAACATCACCAACCTTAATGCACATGAACACGAAACACTCCATAATGATTATATGTAGATTAGTTACACAAATTTCATACAAATCCCATAAGACTCAAATCCTTCACATGTAATCACCAAGCATAAGTACACTAGGAATATTGTAGGACTTTCATGTAACCTTGAAACAAAACCCATACCATACAACTCTACCACTCATCATGTAAACTTCAAACAAAATTTATAAAACTTAATGAAATTAGTACACCTTTTACAAAAAGCTATATAGTTATTGTACAAAAGAGTGAATACCACTAACCATAGTGCATAAATAAGCATACCAATAATTGTTCCTAATTTGCACCTAACCACTATAGAGTGCTTAATATTCTTGTGCATAAGGTTGACAATAACAAGAGAGATACAATCATCAAGCACAAAATTCAATATCACTCAACCATGATGTGTGAACAAGCAAATTAAGCATACTAAAGAGTTTGATTCAACCTTTAAGAAAAAAAAAACTCAATGACATATACAAGGTTAATTAACAACAAATAAAATATTAATATTATAGTTTCTCTCTCTCTCTCTCTCTCTCTATTTTTCTACCTCTACTTCTCTTTATTTGTTTTTATCTATCTATCTATTTGTTTATCTCTCTCTACCCCTCTCTCTATATCTCCTTAAATCTCAATCTCTCTACGACTCTATCCCACCATATATGTATACCTCTCTAACTTCCTCTATATCTATCTATCTCTTCTTCTTTATATCTCCCTACCTATCTCCCAACCTCTAACTATCTTTACTTTTCCCTCTACCTCTCTCTATCTATTTCTCTCCCTCTTCCTCTCCCCCTCTATCTTAACCTCTATCTTTATTTATCTACTCCCATTTCTCTAGACATCTCTTTCTACCCATCCATCTTTCTCCCTTTCTATAGCTATATATTTTTTCTCTCTATCTCTATCTCTATCTCTATCTCTTCATATTTCTTCTTCATCTCTCTCTCTCTCTCTCTCTCTCTCTCTCTCTCTCTCTCTCTCTCTCTCTCTCTCTCTCTCTCTCTCTCTCTCTCTCTCTCTCTCTCTCTCTCTCTCTATGTCTCATTATCCATCCATCTCTCTACCTAGACATGTCTCACCCTCTCTCTTCCAATCTATATATAATATTTCATACCTTTATTTTTATCTTTCCTTTCTCCGCCCTCCCCCCCCCTCTCTATCTTTGTCTCTACCTCTCTCGGCACCTCTCCTCTCACTATCAATATTCATCTCCATATTTGTCCCTATCTTTATCTCTTTCCATTTCTCCACCCCCCCTCTCTATATCTTTGTCTCTACCTCTCTCGCCACCTCTCCTCTCACTATCAATCTCCATCTCCATATTGATCCCTATCTTTATCTCTATCATTATCCCCTATCTCTATTTCCTTACCTCTCTCTCACTCTTCCACTCTCTCTTCCACTCTTTCTCTTTCTCTCTCTATCTCTTCTTCTCCTTCTCTCCTTATTGAAAAATAACATGATCCTACTTTTGTGGAGTTTGATTATCTTCTCAGTTCAAAGTTTTTGTTTCATTTATTTTTTATCCCAAAAAGTAGATGTATAGTTTATTAAAAGTTATCACTCCATCATTTTGACCTTTGTTTCACAAACAATATCATTTTATAAATAGCCTAGAGTTTGACCTTATGTAATACAGAAATGTATGCACAAAATAAAACATTTTTTTCCTAATTGACCTCTTGCACCTCTTTAGCTTACGCACCTCGTCCGCTTCATATTTCTATCTCTCCATTTGTCTTTCTATATCTTTCTATACATATCTTTCTCTACCTCTATCTTCCTATATCTCTATCTCTCTCCTTATAATCTATCAATTTCTCTATCCCTCTTTATCTCTCTATAGCTCTCCCCCCATATCTCTCTCTTCCTCTCTCTCCCCTTTTGCAAACATAACATAAGCCTATCAATAATGGAAATTGATTATCTTCCTAATTCGTAGGGCCTATTTTAGTTTTGTTTAGATCCACGTAACAACATCATCTTGTAAATGTCCTACAAATTGACCTCATGTATTGCACAAATGTATGCAAAAAAAATAGAACAATTTTATTTCTAATTAACCTTCCACACCTCTTCAGCATACCCATTGCACATCAAGGTGCAATTGCTACTTTACACTATGAAGGATATTATTACCATTTCTTCTATCTATTGGTTTACATGGTTTCCTCTCTTTATCCAACTCTAGAACATACTTTTAAAACTTTATTTGATTGCCTTTAGACTTTAATACAATGATGTAATCTATGAAAGCTATGTTTATGTGTTGTTTTTTTAATTTACATTTCTCTAATTGTAGTATCCCTCCTAGACTTCCATTTTGATTTATGCATCAATAGACTTGTTTAGACATATGATTGATATTTTGATGATTACTTATGACTTTAGTTATATCTCAAATGATATTGATGATGTTAGATACTTTATGTGGAAACATGCTATTTGATGACTTATGTGGATGATTGATACATCTTATACTATATTCACAATGAATCTACATTTGATGATTTATATGTACTCGTATTTATGATGGATCATATGGCTTATGGGATTTTGATGATATTATGATTAAGCTAACCCTACTCTATGTTTATGATAACTAAGTCGATACTTCAATGATTGTAATTATTTTCTAGTGTCTTCATGATTAGAGATGATGTCATACCACTCGTTGCGAGCACCATATGACATTGTGATTCTCTATCACTTGCCTAATCATTTATGATGTATATGCGTTGTATATATGTTGTATTGTGTTTAGTGGTGGGTGCAGGTTTCCAGGTACCAGACATCAACTCCACCTGGTCTCAGATGTCTGAGCGTGTCTTCATCCCAATGGCAAGTTGTTGGAGATGGCATGTGTTTCCCTTTTACACTCTAGGCTTATGTTGTTCACCTTGTCGGTTTTGTGTTGTGGCACAAGTCGATGGTTAGAGTTTTGTATCATTGTTCGACCCCATGTTGGGTTGCCTTGAGGTGATTATATATGATTAATATTTAATTAACATTTGATTAATGTAGCATCAATATTATAGTTTGATTATTTATTTATTATTTGGATGACTATAAAAATATTTATTTTGATTGGCTTGGTTAATGATTAATTAAGCTTGATTTATTTAATTAATTGATTTATTGTTGCCGGTTATTTATTATTTAGTTAATTATTGTGGAGTTTATTTATATAGTTTTATTTGATTTATTATTTATCCCTTGGATATTATATTTATTACCTATCCTATTGGGTTCAATTTGTTATTAATTTACTAATGTTTATAATACTATTGTTATTAAATATATTAACCTTTGTTATTACATGGTTATTGGATATATTATATAACCTACCTATCCTTTTACCCTATTGGCTAAATTGTGGGAGGTAAGTAAATATTACTTGCCTTGATATTGTGCACGTTAGGTATATTATATATTTTTATGAAATATTTTGATTGGTTGATGATTTTCTATAGTTTTGAATTAATTGTCTATTTATTGATCTTTTGGAAATGTTGTCGGGTTACCATCCAAGAGCATTTTGATTGCATTTGGAGTTTGGATTTGGTCGAATCTTGGATTAATTGAAGATTTGGTGATTGAATTTGGAACTGGCTGGACTAGAATTTGCTGGGTGGATTTTATCTACTTCAAATTTCTTTGTCTTCACTACATTTTTTCCAGGTTGGAACTTCAACTCTCTCGACATTTCAATTTAAAAATGTTGTCTTCATTGTGTCTTTTGGAAGATTTATTGTAGAGAATATTTCAATGTTTTAAAATTTCAATTTTGGTTTCGGAAAATTGAATTATGTTTATATAAATACATGTGTAAAATCTGGAAAATGGAGTATTGTTGGGGATGTTTATTTTGAATATTGTCTTTATGAATTTATGTATTCTCTTACTTGCATTATTGTTGGGCTTTAAGATGCCTTTGTATTGTTGTTTTGTCTCCCATTGTGATATACTGCATCTCCATGAGTTTCTGTGTAAACTTGGTGTCTTTTTGTGTAAGCCTGTGTGAACGAGGTGTTAGGATTTGTTGTTGAATCTTGTTTGTATGACTTGGTGATTTAATTTCATGATTGTGATAGCCCTATTTTGTCCTCTCGTACCTTCTAAGAGTGTATTATGTTCATCTTGAGAGCCTATGTACAAGATTGTGCAATTTTGACACTTTATTCTTTTGTTTTATGTCATTTTTTCTCTTTGAACCCAAAACACTAAAAGATGGCACCAGTGTTCTAAAAGATGTCATGGATGCACAAGAGAATGACCTCTATGCACTAAAATGTCTCCCAGATACACCAATCTAGGTTTTTGATGTGTTATTCTACCCTGAGTTGCCAGTTTTGATAGTTTTGTCCATTTTGGTCATTTTTTCAGGTTTATGTGCCATCCAGAGGCTTTGTGTGATTGCTTTGGATTCTCAGAGAGGTAATTTGATGTTTTATTTCTCCTTTCATTATTTATTTGTGCTTCAATAAGATGGTTAGTGCCTTATCATTGAGGGTATTGTTTATATGTTGGTTAGCTCTAACAAGAGAAAGAATGCCTTGCTATTAAGGAATAGTTATGAGAGCTCCAGTGGGATGATTATGCCTCACTATTAAGGATTGGAATTTCCTTTGGATTGTCTTTTTATCTCATATATTTTCCTTGATCCATTGTTGTATTGATTTGGTGGAGGCTCTTGCTTTGCATATGGGTGTATGTTTCATATTATGATTTGGTTTGTATCAATGATGCTATGATTGTATTCATGTCTTTGGTGAGCCTTCAAGATGTTGATGTGATGCTATTTTGGTTATGTTTTCACCCTAAGGTATTGATCCATGATTAGGGGGAGTGGGATCTTGAATGTGTGTACCAAGGTCGTGAGCTACCAAATGTTCCTTTAGCCCTCAAGAGATGTCTAGCAAAGTACGAATATGCAAAGTTAAATTTATTTTTTCAACTGAAATAGAAACCAACTCACAATGGTTTAAAATTGTAAAATTATTTGGTAATTTTGGCAATACAAAACATTAGCAATTCATACCTCTTAATAATAAACATGAAACATTCTCAATAGGATATTAAGAGCCACTTAGGAGATCCAATACAAAATACAATCCTAACCTTTCTTGCTAGTAGAAGAGGTTGCTTAAAGAAAATTACATCTAATGTTATGTTAGAATCGTATAATATAGTCTGCATTCCAAGGTTAGATAAGATGCCAAAAACTAGTTTAGGGACCAATTTGGTTGTGGAATGAAATATATATGGTTGAAATAACCTTCAAAACGCAGGTCAAATACCTATCTAGCATTCCTAAGTAATAATGTCATAGCTCTGGGTAAAAAAAAAAACCTTCTCCCAAACAAGGAAAAGTCGGTCTGGGCAATTTAAAGAAACAAATTACATCATTTTTTCATGAATAAAAAAATAATTTTCTTAAATTATTTAATCATGAATAAAAAAATAATTTTCTTAAATTATTTAATCATGAATCCACTACAGATTATAGCAAGTAAAAATTGTATTTACAAGTAATTTGTTTTATATTTTTTTGAGGCACCCATTCATTATCTCTGAAAATTTCGAGGTGTATCCAATTTTTCTCTAGAAGTTCTCTCCATGTCCCCTATATTGGAACCTATGCAAAAATTGTTTTCTTTTATTGTGGAAAGATGTGTGTATATTTATAAAGAGTATGACTAACAACTTAAGTGAAGATCCTTGGGGGATTAATAAATGTAGTTCATCATACATAAATATACTTTGCTAATATTTTACCTACCAAATACTAGCTTATGAGATGTGTGGCTATTGAACATAATAATTTTGACATAAAACATGAAATCCTGAATAGTGAAATTGTTGGCAATTTGAAGGAATTGATTATGTGTTGCATTGATGTTTGTCATTGATGTCAACACTAGCTTCTTGGTTGTCTACCAGGTTCTAGTAGAATGGTTGGACTTTGATGATGATCCAGAGATTTGTCGATGGTACTCTCTTGTATGTTTTGATTGTTGGTAATGGTTTGGATTGGTTATTCATGTGGTTCAAATGCGTATCACATTCAGTTGGTTTGGATTTGGTAATATAGAAGCTATCATTTGTTCTAGTAACCCTTCTGGTTACTGGTAAGGGTTTTATCGCCAGAGCTTTATTGAAGATCTTTTGATGGATTTGATAAGTGGTGTTGGTGCAGCTTCTAGAAGGTTCTCAGGATGTTGATGGTTATCATGCTCATGTTCCAGTTGATCAGTGGTGTTTCATTTGGCTTATGACGACCTATTTTAGGTCCGGTTCTATTTTGTTAGGTTATGGACCAGTTTATGTAACGTGGTGGTGGATGCTCCAGATGCATTACCAGTTGGATTTATTGATTGGTTTATGTTATTTCGGTCTTAGGCCGACTTGGTTTATCATTGGTTTGAAGGTTTATGTAATGGATTTATTATATTATCTTTTTGGTGGCCGACCTAATTGTTTAGGTCTTGGGTTGGTATATATATGATGTAAGATCTCTTTATAGATCATGGGTCATGGTTATGGGATTATCTATGTGCGAATAAACTTGTAATCATATGCAGAGGTTTTGGTTGATCATAGGTGACCGAATTCGGTTTGTGTAAGAGGTTTAAGACCTCCGATATTGAGCTTAATCAGAGTTGTACTCAGGCATAGGAGATTTTATTCTTGCAGTTCTTTCTTAATTCTGGATTGAAGTCTAGATTTCTTTTGTAGTCAAAGAAGCTCCTTTGTGATTAGCAGTGCACTTTAGGCAATGTGGCTTCTTGCATGTGAAGGCCCCTTTTTTTGTAATCACATACTTACTGCAGAAGTATCATCTGATTGTGGGTAGGCTTCCCACCATGGTTTTTTCCTTTACCAGGTTTTCCACGTACAAATCTCAGTGTTATGTGTTGTGGATGCATGGTATTTGGTTTATGTTTATGCTTAATTGATAAATATCTTATTCTAGTATTTGGTTTATGCATTCCGCTAAAGGTTTTGTGTGCTTAAAGTTTTATAATATGTTGAAAACTGATTCACCCCCCCCCTCTTAGTTGTCCACCGATTATCCTAACAATTGGTATCGAAGCTTGGTCCTCTTTGCAGAAGCTTAATCACTTGAGGAAAATCCTATGGTGAATAATCATTCAACTTCTATTTCTTACTAGAAGGACAATCTTAGGCTTGAAGGAATAAATTATAGAGTATGGAAGCTTCGGATGGAGACTCATCTAATATGTCTTAGCAAGGAGATTTGGGAGATCACTGAGAAAGGATACACTCCTTATGATCTAGCATCTAGCAATCCTACTCTGGTAGACTTGGATAAGAACATTGAAAATGATTGTAGAGCTAGAGAAGCCCTTTTGAGCACCCTTTCTGATCAGCAAGTTATGGGATTAATAGACAAATCATCTACAAACTGTTAAAATTGCTAAACTTGATGGTTAGCGGGTGAGGTATGAGAACTTGAAAATGGAAGAAGATGAAAGAATTATTGCTTTTATGAGAAGAGTCAATGGAATTGTCATGGGAATTCAATGTTGTGGTGGATCTTTGAGCTAAGATGAGATTATTTCTAAAGTATTAAGAGCTTTGCCACCGGCTTACAAGATGAAGAATACTGCAATTAATGAACTGAGAACAATGACTAACACTTCTATTAATAGGGATACTTTGGTTGGAAAGTTATTTGCTTTTGAGCTTGAAGAATTTGGTCCTCAAGGAGCTACAAAGACAAAATCTGCTTTTCATGCATCTACATTATCAGCCAACAAAAGTGATTGGAAAGCACTATATATGAAGGAACTAAAGGATATGAAGAAAAAAGATGAAGATCTTGAGCAACTTGAAGCTCTATTTGCTAGAAGAGTACCTAAAGGTCCGACAGGAAGTAAGTATGAAGGAAAATCACCTTTTAAATGTTTTGCTTATAATAAGATAGGTCATTTTGCATCTAGATGTCCTAAGAGGAATTAAAGATTTAAGGAGAAAGCTAGAAGATCTTTTAGACCTAATCATGAATATTAGAACAAGCATAAGTACAGGAGGAACAAAGATAAATCATGCTACTATGTGGATGAGGAAGGTGTGACTGATGATTCTGATGATGAATCGGCAAAAGATTCAGCTAGTGGATCCGATAATGGAAAGGAATGGGTATTCTTAGCTATCAAAGAAGATGCTCTAGAACCTGTCATTCAAAATGAAGAGAAGGCCCTTGCTGCTAAAGTTGAACACAAGGATGAATGGGTGATAGATAGTGGATGTTCACATCATATGACTGGAGATAAAAGGAAGTTTCTATCTTTGCAAGAATTTGATGGTGGTCTAGTTAGATTTGGAGATGACAAAGCATGCATGATCAAAGGAAGAGGAACTATATCATTTGATGGTAAGCATAACGCTGATAATGTCTATTTTGTTGAAGGTTTAAGGCATAATCTTTTGAGTGTAGGACAATTGGTGGATAAGAGATTTCAATTATAGTTCAAGGATGGAAAATGCAAAATTATCAACAAATCTGGATTGGAGATTGCAACCGGTACTCAGACTAAAGGTAACATATTTCATTTGAACTCTGATGAGAAGACATGTTTTATTGCACATATTGATGAGAGTTGGCTATGGAAAAAGAGGTTGTGTCATGTGAATTTTGATTGCAATGTAAAGATTAGTTCAACTAAGACAGTTAGAGATATACCTAAGATTGTGAAGCCCTATAATCTGGTATGTAAGGAATGTCAAATGGGTAAGCAAGTCAGAACTTCTTTTAAGAGTATACAAGACAAATCTAATGATATTCTTGATCTTATTCATACTGATTTGTGTGGTTCTGCTAGAATAAGAAGTTTTCAAGGTGATAGATATTTCATGCTAATTATTGATGACTATTCTAAAATGATGTGGGTTACTTTTCTAAGGGAGAAATCTGAAGCCCTTGAAAAGTTCAAGATATTTAAAGCTATGGTTGAGACAAAGACAGGGTTTATTATTTAAATATTATTTTTATTTATAAAAAATAAATTATTTTATTAGTAGATGCATTATATTATTATTTTTTATTTCTATTAAAAATATAATAAGAATAAAAGTATAACAATTTCACTTGGATTTGAAACAATTTTTTAAGATAAAATAAATATTTTACCTTAAATATTTAAATTATTCTTTATATATATTATCTTAAATTAAAAATTAAAAATATTCTAATTGTCTTAAATAAAACATAAATTTTAAAAAATACATTTTAGAAATATTGTTTATAGGCTAAGATGAATGGTGGTAAATGAAAAAAATTCTTTTGAGTGAAATTTCATGTTGGGTGCCATTTTTGGTCAGCACTCTACTGGCACCAAATATTCCAGCATACATTAACCCAGGCGGCATTTTGACTGCGTTTTGTTTATGCAGAAACTATATGTAGCAATATTGCAAATAGATTGCATGCAAACCTTTCTTTACTGCAATTTTATCATCAGAAGCTTGTTAAAGAATAGTGATTTATGGCGTGCAAGGCTTCATGAATAGAGGAAACTGAACAAAACTCCTAAAAGGGTGCTTAAGAGTCTCTCAAAGTTCCAATTCAATAGTTTGATTTACACAAATGGTGAGATTTTAAGCCTTTTAAAACCTTATTTCTTCAGAAGAAAATATTTTATGGTGTTTCCCCACGTAACAGTGAATATTTTAGATTTAGAGTTTTTGATATCATTGAAAGCTCTAACTTCAAGTTGTTTAGAAATATGGAGGAGATTTTATTCTTGTTCTTTTTTAAAGATTTTCTCCCCAAAGCCTATGCATTAAGATAGAAATAGAGAAATGAGAATGTTTTGTAGAAGTCAAGGGCATTTTACTGTGTAAAGACAACCCCAAATCTAAAAACTTGAAAACATCTTCAGCTATAATTTCTATGAATGATGGAAAGACTTGAAAACATCATCTTGTTTATATTTTTTGATAAGCCTTTCCCGAAGCTTAGGATTAGAAGCAACCATAAGAAGCTCCTTCTTTATGTTAATAAACGCGTCATCCATTTCTATATCTTTCGTGTCCTCGACGCGATAAGTCCATAGCTTACATAAAGCATCGTTATAACTATCCTAGTTGATTTTGCAAGTCCCCTCAAAAATTTTACAGTACACTCCATAGCTACTTTGCAACACAATTCCTACATAAATTTTTCATTGTTAGAATCTCTGCATATTTGCCTGTTAAGATGCTTGAGCAATTCTAGAGTTTCTATGGTTTTCTCAGAAATGATGCCCTTTGAAAGGTCTGAGGAAATACTCTTTAGCAGCATCATTTTCTTGAGCTTAAAATTTTCATTTGAAACAAGAAGAGCTCTGATGAGTCCATAAATAATCCAATCCTCATTATAGTGCCTGATAACGTACTCTAAAATCCACTCTGCACTTTTCTTGTCACTTCCGATTTCAGAAGGAGTGGCCATCAAACATTTGGAAGCGCCCTGTAAAGTGCATAACTTTCATCTGCTTTCCATTTGTCATCCACAAAAGCCAAATATGGGGTTATAACATGACCAAACTCCATGATGTCCCATTATGTGTGCCTGCACAATTGACTCATTGTGAACATATGAGGAAATACTCTTCAATAGCATCATTTTCTTGAGCTTGAAATTTTTGTTTGAAATAGGAAGAGCTCTGATGAGTCCAAGAATAATCCAATCCTCATTGCAATGCCTGATAATGTACTCTAAAATCCACTCTGCACTTTTCTTGTCACTTTTGATTTCAGAAGGAGCGGTCTTCAAACATTTGGAAGCACCCTGTAAATTGCATAGCTTTCATCTACTTTCCATTAGTCATTCACAAAAGCTAGATATGGAGTTATAACATGACCAAAATCCATGATGTCCCATTATCTGTGCTTGCACAATTGACTCATTGTGAACATATGAGGAAATACTCTTCAGTAGCATCATTTTCTTGAGCTTAAAATTTTCATTTGATACAGGAAGAACTCTGATGAGTCCAAAAATAATCCAATCCTCATTGCAGTGCCTAATAACGTACTCTAAAATCCACACTGCACTTTTCTTGTCGCTTTCGATTTCAAAAGGAGCGGCCATCAAACATTTGGAAGTGCCTTGTAAAGTGCATAGCTTTCGTCTTCTTTCTATTAGTCATCCACAAAAGCTAGATATGGAGTTATAACATGACCAAACTCCATGATGTCCCATTATGTGTGCCTACACAATTGAGTTGTTGTGAACATATGAGGAAATACTCTTCACTAGCATCATTTTCTTGAGCTTAAAATTTTCATTTCAAATAGGGAGAGCTCTGATGAGTCTAGAAATAATCCAATGCTCATTGCAGTGCCTGATAACGTACTCTAAAATCCACTCTGCACTTTTCTTGTCGCTTCCAATTTCAAAAGGAGCGCCCATCAAACATTTAGAAGCACCTTGTAAATTGCATAGCTTTCATCTGCTTTCCATTAGTCACCCACAAAAACTAGATATGGAGTTATAACATGACCAAACTCCATGATGTCCCATTATCTATGCCTGCACAATTGACTCATTGTGAACATATGAAGAAATACTCTCTAGCAGCATCATTTTCTTGAGCTTAAAATTTTCATTTGAAACAGGAAGAACTCTGATGAGTCCAGAAATAATCCGATCCTCATTGCAGTGCCTAATAACGTACTCTAAAATCCACTCTGCACTTTTCTTGTCGCTTCCGATTTCAGAAGGAGTGGCCATCAAACATTTGGAAGCACCTTGTAAAGTGCATAGCTTTCATCTTCTTTCCATTAGTCATCCACAAAAGCCTGACATGGAGTTATAACATGACCAAACTCCATGATGTCCCATTATTTGTGCCTGCACAATTGACTCATTGTGAACATATGAGGAAATACTCTTCAGCAGCATCATTTTATTGAGCTTAAAATTTCATTTGATATAAGAAGAGCTTTGATGAGTCCAGAAATAATCCAATCCTCATTGCAGTGCCTGATAACGTACTCTAAAATCCACTCTGCACTTTTCTTGTTGTGTCTGATTTCAGAAGGAGCGGCCATCAAACATTTGGAAACACCCTGTAAATTGCATAGCTTCCGTCTATCTTCCATTAGTCATCCACAAAACCCAGATATGGAGTTATAACATGACCAAACTCCATGATGTCCCATTATTTGTGCTTGCACAATTGACTCATTATGAACATATGAGGAAATACTCTTCAACGACATCATTTTCTTGAGCTTAAAATTTTCATTTGATACAGGAAAAGCTCTGATTAGTCCAGAAATAATCCAATCCTCATTGCAGTGCCTGATAACATACTCTAAAATCCACTCTGCACTTTTCTTGTCACTTCCAATTTCAGAAGGAGCGACCATCAAACATTTGGAAGTGTCCTATAAATTGCATAGCCTTCGTCTACTTTCCATTAGTCATCCATAAATTAACTAGCACTTCCACCAAATAAAGTGCAATGGTTACGTCGATAGTAAGATATATAAAATTTGATTTCAATCTTGTATAAATTTATGTATTAAACAAAACTTTCATGATTATGTTGTATTTGACTTTCTTTGCATCAGAGTATAATCATTAATGTGTCATCATTGAATATCACTAGTTACTTGAATGTGTCATCTTTGGATTATTTTTTACGTTTGGTATTCTCATGGATAGGTATTGAAGCACTTGCATGGGCAATAAAGCTTGTTTGGATAGGACCTGGAGACTTTTGAAAAGGTGGGCAAGGAAATCGGAGTTTGCTACAACGAATTTGAAGTTAGCGACGTCCTCTGCAGCAAATTCAGAGGTAATTTGAAACCCTCATTGCTGAAAGTAAGCTGATAGGAAACACACACATATTCCATTCTTAGTATGTAAACTTCAAATGAATGTAAGATAGATCTCAAAACAATGACTCATTGTATCCTCTTCTTTCTATTACGGTCTCTATTAAAAGTGACTACTTTCAACAATGTTTTGGCATCTCCATTTTCAAATTTATTTATTTTTCTTGGAATTAGAAACTCAATTAATACTAGAATGCAGAATATTACATATGGACCAGTGTCGAAGGTTGACTACGGAGCAATATCATGCACATGATGAAAGAGTAGCTAATGAGAGGAGCTTGGACAATATTCATGTCCATGTAATGATTGTCTTGGTGGAAAGGTGAAAAAAACAAATGTGATTTATCAACATATGATAAGTTTTGGGCATAGTGGTATAATCCCTTGGGATTACAATTATTATGAAGATATGATAGAATTGTAGACTGCGAGAGATGAAGAGGCAACAAACATAGACGAAGTGGCAACAAACATAGATGAAGTGGCACCAAACATAGATGAGAGGCAGAAATGTTTGACGAAGGGTTTGAAGTTGATAGAATGTTGAATGAGGGTCTAAGAGATGATTGGGCCAAGTCAATGGAGGATTCTTTAAAGCATGTTTATGCTAATTGTAAGTTAAGTCATTTGACAACAATCCTTCAAATTCTTAACTTGCAAGTGGTGCATGGTTGGACAAATGAGAGTATAGATCAGTTATTGGTATTATTAAGTTCATTGTTACCAGCTGACTCCACATTGCCAATAAAAAAAAGTCAATGTAAAAAGAAAATCGGTAAGCTTGACTTGGGGTATGAAAACATCCACACATGTGTGAATGGTTGTGTATTATTTCGCAAAAATCTTTAAGTGACAGTGCATGTTCGAAATGCCATGAAGTGAGGTATAGACAAGGGTTGAAATCAGCTGTGGTTCCTAGAAAAGTTCTTCGCCACTTTCTGATAATCTCATGATTACTCTGAATGTATAGGTGCAGAGACATTGTTGAGCTAATGCAGTGGCATGCCCAAAATAAGAGCACCGAATTTGATAATAGATGGCCTGATTTTTCTCAAGATCCTCGTAATATAAGGTTGGGTTTGGCTCTAGATGGGGTGAACCCATTCTTAGATCAAAGTACTAAATGGTCAACTTGGCCAGTGTTTCTAATAAATTATAACTTGCCTCCATGGTTAGCAACTAAACCATTTTTCTTAATGCTATCATTGATTATACCAGGAAAGAAAAGTGTGACTTCAGAAATAATAGATGCTTATCTAGAGCCATTGTATGATGAGCTAATGGAATTGTGGAAAGGAATTGAAGCAATTCAATCTTTAAGGGATGGTCATTCAATCAAATTCACATTAAGATCTTCCTTATTGTTTATGATTCATGATCTTCCTATGTATGACACATTATCTAGTCTCTCTGTTCATGCACACCATGGATGTCCTACTTGCAAATTTAAGGATTTTGTGAGGCACTCAAGAAGTTTGTGTAAGTGTATTTATTATGGACATCGTGCTTACCTTAAAATGGATCATCCATATTGTCAGCAAAAAACACGTTTCAATGGTCAAGAAGAGAATCCTGAAGCGCCATCGCTAATAATAGGTGATTACATTATTGAGTATGGACATAAAAGAATGTGATTTATTGAAAATGATGGGATTGCAAGTAGTAGAAATGATCCATGTAATGAAAGCGGTGTAAAATGATTGTGCATATTGTATGAGTTGCCATACTTTAAGGATATAGCCATTAGGCATACTATTGACTTTATGCATATTGAGAAAAATATAGCCTATGCTATTATAGAAACTATTTTTGGTGCCTTAGATATTATTTCATCACATGAAGAATTTCAAGAAATAAAGATTCGTCGAAATCTTTGGGTTGAATAATATGATAACGAAAAATATAGAAAACCTAGTGCTCCTTACGTCTGGACAAAGGAACAACGTGCACAATTCTTACAGTTGATGTCTCAGACTCGCTTTCCCATTGGATATGTAAGTAGTAGCATTAGAAGCCAAACTAGCATTAATAGCTTAAGAGGCCTCAAGACCCATGACGATCATGTCATAATTGAGAATATCTTACCTATTGTGGTAAATATATCAGGTTTGGCAAAGGGGCCAAGATTGTCAATTATAAGATCGGGCCTAATATTAAAGAGAATGAGCTTAGATGTATTAGATCCTTCAAACTTTGATAGTTTGAGGGAGAAGGTTGTTCAAGTCCTTTGTCTATTGGAATGAGAATTTCCACTAGCAATCTTTAACATTTCTATGCATCTTTTGATACATCTAGAATATGAACTAGAGCATTGTGGCCCAATAAGAACGATATGGATGTATCCTATAGAACGATATATGAAGGTTTTGAAAAAATGTTTGTACTAGGGCAAAACTAGAAGGCAGCATGTCTGAGGGATATTCAATGCAAGAGGCCATGGGATTTTGTACAGAATATATGAAGGATTTTAAAATTGTCAATCGACGTGTATGGGATGATGAAGAAGATGATAGAGTTGTAGGTGAAGTATTAGAAGGCAATGGATGTCACTTCAAGCTATCATATCAAGAAAGAAGTGCAATACATGCCTTTATTCTTCAAAACACATTTTCGTTTGATAAGTGGCGCAGGTAAAAAAGAAATTACACAATAATTTATTTACTCAATTGTATTTACACATTTATATTATTAATCTTACTATTTGTATGTCATTATTTTATGTAGAAAATATGAAGAGAATCAAACTTGGATGCAACATCGACCTCAAAAGTGCAACCATCATGATTTGATTGTAGGTGATTCTTTTCCAAAATTTGAAGAATGGATTGCTAATGCAATCAATGATGCAAAAGGAGGAGGTCACGATATAACAACAAAGGAAAGTGAACTTTCACAATCTCCACATTTATGGGTTGTGTTTTGGTGGAATGTGGGCCTATGGTAGTCACTTGAGAGTGGAAGAAAAAGACAAAGAAAAGACTAATTGTGGTTGTGTTGTTAGTGTTGAATTTCTTCATGGAAATGAGAAGAAATTTTATGTTGGATTCATCCAAGATATTATTCAAGTGGATTTTGGTGAAAATCGTCCTATATTATTAAAATGTAAGTGGATCCAACCATCTGTGGTACAATTTGATGAGCATAGATTTGTGTGTGCAAATACACGATAATTTTTATCAGAGGCAGATGAGTCGTATGTTTCCCCTCTTCAAATTAACCAGTCATTTCTAATTGATGATATAAGAAGCCCGGGATGGTCGTATGTCATTCAAACAGAGTCTCATTTGAAACAAAAATTCATGGAAGTTGTCGATGTAATGCCTGATGGGCAATATGCTAATTTACAAGAAACATTCGAAGAAGTGGATGAAGACAAATGAGGGATTGTTTGAAGAAGAAATTTTGATTACAAATGAAGAAATTGAGATAGAGAATGTATTACATTTCTGAAATGAGGATGAGGAAGAAAATCAAGTAGATGCAGATAGCAGTGATCAAGATTCTAATCTCATTGGCAATGCAGATGATTATTGATGAGCCCCATTTTATGACTTTTTATTTAAGACTTTTATGTTGTAAGGACACAAACCTTCTAACTAATACTTGTTTGAAAGCTTTAATATTGAACAAAGTTGCTATATGAATATGTTAGCTTTAATCTTTGTAACCATGCTACACTGTGACTGTCAATTGTGCCTTATAATAGTAATGACTACAAGACAAGCATTTGATGCAATGTCTTTGTAGATAGCCATTATCTTAGACTGTACTTTACTCTATCTTTGTATCATGGACTACTCTGCATCTATTGGGACTGCTATATAATGACAATCTTTTAGCTCTATGACTATCATGGTATGGTTTGTTACAGCCTTATACCTACTCTAGATGATTCACTGTTCTATGTATCAAACCATATGATTCACTGAGATATGCTTTGTGAACTAAAAAAGTTCATTGTTGCTTTCTATTATCGCTGCCACATTATTCAATGAAGATATATGACAATAATAATCCCCCTTTGGCTTTGTTCTCATGAAGTTATTGAAGTCTTTATAAGCATGATGATTGTATTTCAAGACAATGATATGCTTTGGGTTTACAATATATTGGTCTTTATGATAGTTAATTCTTACTATACAAAATTATTTGCAGACTATTAGTGTTTGTGGTGTGTGAAACAGAACAACATATCAAAACAAAACAAACTTATCTGCACAAACTTATTTGTAGACTAATATTTTTGTTTTGAGCAAAAAAGGGTATCTTAATTCTATTATCTATTATCTATTATCTCTTGTGAATCTATGAAATTTTGCCTTTCGTTGACTATTTTTAAATGAATTACTCCTCATATGGATAATTTTCTAAACTACATGCAGAGAAATTTTATCAAAGAAAAAAAACAAAAAAAAACACCTTGATGCTAATGGAGCTGTCGATATTGATAGTGATGATAATGAATTCAAGCAGTATATGAATGATATTCATAGTAGTAGTTGTGATCAACTTGAGGTCAGTGCTATGCAACCTTTACTTTTCTTTTGTCTTTTAGTACTTGTTTCTTCTTTTGTGCCAACATACTTCTGATGATCAAATTGAATATTTAATCAAATTAAAGATAACATTCACTGTAATGCCCCTACTTTGAAATATAATTTAATAATAAATAATAATAATAATATATATTCATAATACATAATAAATTAGTATGCTTATAGTCTAAACCATGTTATTACTGCCAGTACTTAAGAAGATGGGAATGAGATGTTCTAAAGAGGGGTAGTCTAAATCCAAGCAATAGGTTAAGTCCCAAGAGAGGGTGGGGATCAACGACCCATAAACCTTGAGGGTATAGACCCAAGATAGGTAGGGGTTTGGATCTGTAAACTTTGAGGGAACCTATTGTATTTGGCCTCTAAGTGATTTGGTAACATACATAGCCTCCTCCTTCCTTAAAGTTGAAGTAGTAATAGAGGTTGGTACATTGAATTAAGAATTAGGGATAGGGAATGAGAGAATTAATTATCTAGTATGATAAATTGATAATTTATTCTTTAATGATTGATAAATAATTTGAACTATGACAACATCAAAAAGGGAACATTACAAAATCTTCGACCCCTATGCACAACACAAGTTTGCAACTCAATCCTAGAGCATGATGACTGGGAAATTAATGGACATGTTGTATTTAAGTTTGATCATTTGACATATAACAAAGACAATCTATATGAACCATTCAATATACAATATATTTTATACTTTTTTTTACTATATGATAAGCTTCCATACATGAGGTTGATCATAGATAATTGATCTATGCAGTAAAAATAAGGTTTTTTTGATTATTTTTACTCATATTTGTGGTTAAATCGGCCCAAAGCAAGCAACTATCATTTGCATATTCAAGTGGCACAATTAGAAGTCAACAATTAGAAACAACACCCTTATTTGCATACTTTGAAGGAATAATTAGACACAACAATTAATCATCATCCCCATAAGAGGCAGAGAGAAGACTGATAACATAAGTTTATAGTTGTATCAAGGACAATAGAATGGTATTTCCATAATATTAACAAGAACATTGTCATTGCATAACCCCCACGGTTATTTTAGACATAGCAAAGATATTATATGTTATCAGTTTGATAGGGACTATACATTATGAGTTATGAGTATCACTTTCATTGTAACCCAATAATAGTTGTAGATCATATATCGCTTCAGATGTCAACTATACCAATTAGAGGGATAAATATATCGATATAGAAAATTATAACCATCATTCTTAGTGTAAGTGATAACTACTATTGTATATATCAGTTCTCATGAAGGTTTTGAGTTAATTACTTAAAAAAAGAAGTCATTTGTGATTAAATAATTCCTTATTCTTAAGAATTCATAAGAAGAGACATTACATTCACCAGCATTCCACCCCAAGAAATTCAAGCAACCTTATCTATTGTAGATAATATCACACTGAATTGATACCCACAACAATATGTTCTACAACTTGCACAAAAGAAAGAAAAGTCTATTGTATTGCATTAACAAAGTCTTGATAAATTCTTGCAGAGATCTAAAACTATTTGATAATGACTAGTATCACAAAACCTTCTCATATATATGAGAATCACGAGTCTTTTAAAATGAAGGGGTGCACCTCTTTTGAACTAAACAACTATAGTTTGTTAAACTTAGACATAAACAAATTAAGTATGCCAATATGATTGATATAATCATCATCTTGGTAACATTGGAAGTCTGAGGTCCATTTCTTCATTGTGCTCTCCATGGTATAGGATCTCTTTATCATTTGGATGACATATGGAGCTAGATCCCCATCCTCATCGACTAGTCCTCTGGCTCTGCTCATGAAACCTGTCAATTGAAGTTGTCAGTCTCCCAATGAAATGAGTTCTCCATCATGGAACATGGCTGGCAATTGGATCGATTGTTCATTCTCCAAGAATTGGATGGCATTTTTCAACTTGTCCCCGAATTCATTGTATGCCTTCAGCAGGGTATCTGCTTCATTCTTATCCTCTGGAGTCATAGAGTCATGAGTGGTCATGATCTCTTAGATCCATCCGTGCAACCTCATATGCTCTGTGTATTCTTTGATGGTACCAATGTGCATCTTCCAGAAGTCTTCAGAATACTTTAGCATAACCTTAAAACGAGCATCAACTATGTCATTAGCACGCTTGACAGTGCAAGCCTTTGTAGCTTTGAGCAATATATTCCCCTTCTCGCTCTTATACCTCCAATATGGAGCCTCCTGGATTGTTTCAAGTATATCTTTATCAATTTCATAAGTAGCAAGTCCAACCTCTATAATCCTTGGGGTCGATTCCAACTGTAATGCCTTATCCTGCCAATATTGTTTCAAGTCCCGTGCTTTCTCATAAAGGCCTTTGATAGTTTGGTTTTCCCTCACCAAGAACTCAACTTGTTCTTTGTTTATCTTCTCAACATCGAGGTTTAACTGGGCAGTGATCCTAGGGCCTGTTTTTCAAACTTGAAGGATCATGAGGTGGCCAAATGCTTCATCTGTGTCTACCAGCATAATCAAAGGTTCTTGGGTCCTTTGATTGGATGTCGGCACAAATCATCATAGCAATAATGTCCATTAATGGGGAGGCTTCCATGCCCAACACTTGTGCAGTACAATAATAGGTGAACTTAAAGTAGGGAGAAAACAAGTTAACATCAAATGGAGCTTTGTCAATATCTGCAAACAAAGTCATAACTCCTTCGCTCTTCGGTCTGTGTGGTGGGGGTCTCCATCGTTTATACATTCTCTCCATGTTTAAATACTCGTCCACCAACTTTTTGGTGTCAACTTCATCCTCATGCCCCCATTCCAGATCGAACACTTGCTCAATGTACTCTTTACTAATCTGAAACAAGCAGTTCCCTTTATAGTCGCAGATGGTTTGCGTTTGTGGGTCATACCTATCTACCAACGCTGCTATCAACTCTACTTTCACAAAGGCATTGGGAACAACAAGTCTCCCTAGATTCAGCTTCCAAATATTGCACAAAACCTTCTAGCATATCTGAAAATGAACAATTCATACCCTCGAACCTCTATCGAAATGTCCCCTATGTTTTCAAATCTATCTTCCAATCCCTCATCGTCATTCTTAATCTTTCTAGACCGGTGACTTGAGAGAGGGAATTGGTCTATTAGGTCTTGGTCTAAGGGTCAGCCTTCCTTTTTCTATTGTTTTGGCTTTTCTTCTTTGGTTTCAGGAGGGTGAGGCTCTTTGTTCTTCTTTGTTTTATCTTTCCTAGATGACGAAGCTTCCATCTTTATGTTCAATTCAAAAGAAGACAAGAAATTCTAAGAAGCACTTACAGTTTTTACTTCTTTTCGTGAAGAATTCTGTGACCCTTGTTGCACCAATTCCTCCTTTCCTAAAAAATTATGGTATCCGAGTAGCTTGATTACTTCTGGTACTGCAATGGTCATTAAGAAATGCATTTTGAATTTATGATGATGTGACTCATTTGGATTTGTGTAATATTTCCCAATGGATTGATTGTGCTTTTTTGCTGATTTTTGCCTTTCGATGCATGAGCATGCCACATTTCTCAAAGGCAACTCTTATTTCAATGAAACATACCCCTTCGCTGAATTATTTTCATGTTCTTTGACACCCTAGTTTCATCGATGCCCATCTTCAGTATAGACCCAACACTATTTATTTTGTTTTGATGAAACTCCCTCTTTGCTCAAGTGTTTTCACCTTTTATCGATATGCATTTTCTATCGACAACCATATTTAGATGAGTTATCTGTTGAATTCATCGAGATTGGATTTTTGATGAAAGGTCCTATTTCGCCATGCACTCTAATGCTTTACTTGATAGCTTGTTGTCATCGAAACCCCTTTTACTTCAATGAGAACTCATTCCATTTCATCGATTTGTGACTCCAACTAGAGGGCCCGACTTCATATCCATTTCAATGAGTCTCGTGCTTCAGCAGATGCTTTCGGGATTTCACCGACATGTCCTTTTCATCGATGAGACCATCTCTATGAGATCGTGCCCATTTTCATCGAA
Organism: Cryptomeria japonica; assembly: GCF_030272615.1. NCBI lineage: Eukaryota > Viridiplantae > Streptophyta > Pinopsida > Cupressales > Cupressaceae > Cryptomeria > Cryptomeria japonica. The sequence goes on from NC_081413.1 coordinate 530,769,025, forward strand.
CTAGATACTTCGATGGAACTCGGTCTTTCGATAGATACTTTGAGGGTCAAGCTGATGTGCTTGTCTCGCTTTCTTTTTGTTTTGATGGAACATGCTGCTTCGATAAGTTGTTTATCCCATTCATCGAAACCCTTGTTTTATTGACAAGTTCCTTTCGCTGAAATTTGGCATGATTCCATCGCAATACATATTTCGATGAAACTTTGCCTTCACCAAGAGTTCATTCGATTCTTCCAACATCATCCTTTCATCGAAAAAGTTTGCTTCAGCAAGGCTGTTGTTATTTTCATCGAATTTGGGTTTTCAATGAAACTTTACTATCCCTAGGTGCCTTTTTTTTTCCTCGACATCGCTCTTTCACCGAAAGGCTTTTCTGGTTACATTTTAATGCCTCGGGTTACCCTAATGAGGATTTTGACAGCCTTCAACTAAAATGTGAATATCTCAGCCAATACTTAATGGAATCGGGTGATTTGAAAGCCAAAATGAACTGGATTCACGCCTCCATCCAACCCAATAGGTTTCAAAACCTGGCACTAAGTCTATGACACAAAATAACATCTGTAATCAGATTGTTATGCAGAATAATATAAGAAAATGTGTGCAGAAAACTACTTTTACTGACATTGCAGTATTTCTTATAATTGTATGACTATTACATTGAATTAATAACTTTGGTCTGCTATATGTCTTTTTTTTCAGCTATAGAATCATTGCAATTTTTTTGAAGGATTGTTATATTTGAATTCATAACAAGGTATAAATCTATGATTAGAGGATTGTTATATTTGACTCAGACTAGACCGGATATAATGAATGTAGTTTGTATTGTATCAACATATCAGAGTGATCCTAGAGAGAATCATGAGAGTACGGTTAAAAAAAAAATTCAGGTATTTGCAAGGAGCAACTGAGTATGGTTTATGGTATCCTAAATATGATGACTTTACACTATGTGCATATATAGATGAAGATTGGGCTAGAGATGTTGATGACCAGAAAAGCACATCTGGTGGAGCTTTCTTTCTTGGAAAGAAACTTGTTTCACGAATCAACAAGAAACGGTCATGTACTTCTTTATCTACTGTTGAAGCTAAGTATGTTGTTGCTACTACTAACTGTACACAAATTCTATGGATGATGCAAACGTTGAAGGATATAAGGGTAGATTGTAATAACTACTATTGACATATCAAAGAATCTAGTATTTCATTCCAAGACAAAGCACATATCAATCAAGTATAATTTTTTGAAGGAGGCAATGGAAGCAAATGAAGTTAGATTGGTTTATGTGAACACTAAAGAGCAGATTGCAGATATCTTCACTAAACCTTTGCCCAAGGAATCATTTGAGTACTTTAGAGACAGATTGGGGGTCTCTGCCCCTCCGATAGAGACTTGAGTAATGTTGATTGACATCAGTTCGGTATGCATTTATCAAAACTATTATTCATTCTTGTTTGATGTGTTGGTGCTACTACTTAAGGGGAGTAGTCAGTTGTGTGGTTCAGAGGATTTATGGTTTTTCTTTGATGTTTATGTCAAATTTCTAGCATTGATGTCAAAGGGGGAGAGATATAATGTGAAAAATAGAGCTTAACAAAGATATCTTTCACAGGGGGAGTTTTGATTTAGGTCTTTGGTTTGGTCTATTGGTTCAGAGCTTCATTGTTATATAGTTTTTTGGATGTCTTCCATTGGGGGAGACTTGTTTGGCATTTCTTGGCACTTGGATGTTTTTCACATCTAGTGTTGCCATCAATGCCAAAGGGAGAGATTGTTGGCAATTTGAAGGAATTGATTATGTCTTGCATTGATGTTTGTCATTAATGTCAACACTAGCTTGTTGGTTGTCTATCGAGTTTCGGTAGAATGGTTGAACTTTGATGATGATCAGGAGATTTGTCTCCGATATTCTCCAATATGTTTTGATTGTTGGTAATGGTTTGGATTGGTTATTCATGTGGTTCAGATGCGTATCACATTCAGTTGGCTCAGATTTGATGATCCAGAAGCTATCATTTTTTCGGGTAAGCCTTTTGGTTACTAGTAAGGGTTTTATCGACAGAGCTTTATTGAAGATCTTTTAATGGATTTGATAAGTGGTGTTGGTGTGACTTCTAGAAGGTTCTCAAGATGATGATGGTTATCATGCTCATGTTCCAGTTGATCCGTGGTGTTTCATTTATCTTATGGCGACCTATTTTAGGTCTGGTTCTATTTTGTTAGGTTATGGAACAATTTATGTAACGTGTTGCTGGATGCTCCCAATGAGTTACCGGTTGGATTTATTGATTGGTTTATGTTATTTCAATCTTAGGTCGACTTCATTTATCATTGGTTTGCAAGTTTATGTAATGGTTTTATTGTATTATCTTTTTGGTGGTCGACCTAATTATTTAGGTCCCGGGTTGGTACATATATGATGTAAGATCTCTTTGTAGATCATGGGTCATGGTTATGGGATTATCTGTGTGCAAATAAAGTTGTAATCATATGCAGAGTTTTTGGTCGATCATAGGTGATCGAATTGGGTTTGTGTAAGAAGTTGAAGACCTCTAGTATTGAGCTTAACCAGAACTATACTCAAGCATAGGAGATGCTATTCTTGCAGTTCATTCTTATTTCCAGATTGTAGTATGGATTTCTTTTGTAGCCAGTGAGACTCCTTTGTGATGAGCAGTGTGCCTTCCTGCATGTGCAAGCCCCTTTATTGTAATCACATACTTACTGGAGAAGTATCATCTGACTGTGGGAAGGCTTCCCACCGTAGTTTTTCTCTTTACCGAGTTTTCCACATACAAATCTTGGTGTTGTGTTGTGGATGCATGGTATTTGGTTTATGTTTATGCTTAATTGATATAACTGCTATTTCGATATTTGGTTTATGCATTCTGGTAAAAGGTTGTGTGTGCTTAAAGTTTCATAATCTGTTTATCTCTACTCTATGTGTTTGATCTCTACTCTATATTTCTAAATTATCTTAACTACTTCTCATGAAGCCTTTTCTCACATTATATGGAGTGAGAAAATCATGTTTCATTGTTATGTCGATAGAAAAATCTTACAACTTAATGTGACTTGCCTTTTCTCACATTATATGGAGAGAGAAAAACTTGTTTTGAAAACTTCCTTTGATTGTGACTATGAGGTAAGGAAAGTATAAAAAGGAACCAAATTTTCAGTATTGTTTTAGCACAAGAATCATATTTGATATAAAATGATTATTACCTTCTTTCTGTTTTAAGAAATTATGAGATGGTGGGTCTATGTGAATGCTTTGTGATTGCCTTGGATTGATCATTACGAATGTGCTTTGGAGAGATTTTTAGGTGTGAGGATTTTATTTTGGAGATGACCTTTCTACATGCTTGACTCATTAGGAAATCTGCTTTTTATTGGAGGAGGATATGTAGGTTTTTGTATCTTGTATTTTTTATATTGGTTGAGTTTTTCCCTTGCAGTTGGCAAGATGTTTTTAGGGATGGCATTCCTTTTTCTGGCATTGTTTTTAAAAATTATTTTTGGGGCATGCTTTGATGGGCTTGGAGAACAATATATTTCGTAGCACAAAATAAATCACTGAGAAGCCCAAGAGAAGTCAAGAGAGACATTTGAGGGTGAGAAAGAAAAGAATAATCAAGGTACTCATACTTTTTTGGCCACACTATTACACAAAGATCTCAATACCATTGTTCATGACCATATTTTTGAATATAACACATAACAAATTTACTCAATACATTACATGCATACATCCATATATGCATGCATTACATTCATACCATGCATCCATACATTAAATGCATACATCAGTACATATCTTACAAGCATACATACATCCATGCATCCAACCATCCATACATTACATGCATACATTACATTCATACCTTGCATCCATACATTAAATGCATACATACATACATACATACATATATACATACGTGCGTACATACATACACCCATAAATACCTTACAAGCATGCATACATACATACATACATACATCCATTCATGTAAGCATCCTCCATGCATGCATGCATGCATACATACATACATACATACACGCATGCACACATCCATATAGACATTCATGACACCCATGCAAACATGCATACATACATCCATTCATGTATACATCTTCCATGCATGCATACATACATTACATACATATGTGCATATATTCTTACTTGCATGCATGCATACAATTACATAATACATATGTGCATACATTCTTACGTGCATACATACATAAATACATGGATACATGCATCTGTCCATACATACATACATACATACATACATACATACATACATCCACATATCCATGCATACATCCTCCATGCATGCATACATTACATTCATTCATGCATGCATGCACACATACATACATGCATACATCCATACAAATATGCATGCATACATCGATGACATCCATGCATACATGCATCCATTCATACATCGATGACATCCATGCATCCATACCTTAAATGCACACATTCATCCATGCATACATACATCCATATGCAAAGTGGAAAATTGGATCCTAGTGACTCCCCACCTAG